>NC_088931.1:705000-867500 GCF_038396675.1 Hydra vulgaris
TTGTTAAAAATTAATCTCAAATTGGTTGAAAAAGGAAATCTATAAAATAGGTCAAAAAATAAATCGGTTAAAAATAAAACAATTTAGGCTTCAGTAGGTTATCTAAAAGTTGGTTCCTCTTTTTAGTAGATGTTCTTTCTGTAGAACAACTTAGTAGGTCGAGATTTTTGTAGGTCTAATTATCTCACAGGACCAATAGAATTGTGGAAATCTCTAAAATCTTTGGACTGCAACATCATTATAGATATTGGTTTGTTAAACGCACCAGCTTCTAGTGCTAGAATTAAAAGAATTTTTTCGACTTTTGGGCTTGTTCATTCCAATTTAAGAAACAAGATGGCAGTAGAAAAAGCTGCAAAGCTTGTTTTTATATACAGAACATTAAATAATGATGTATTGGTTGATGCATTACAGTAGTAATGTTAATAGAAAATATAATTTACTCAAGTAAAATGACTAATGCTTTTTTTAATTGAAAAAGTGCACTAAACACTGCCTTTTTTTAAAAAAAGAAGTTTTTAAATGGTTTGGTTTTTGTTTGTTTTTTTAAAAACTCATGGTTTTTAGTTTTTTTTTAAACAACTCATGGTTTTTGGTTTTTTTTTAAAAACTCAAGGTTTTTGGTTGTTTTTTTTTAAAAACCCATGGTTTTTGTTTTGTCTTTTTTTTTAAATTTATGGTTTATGGGTTTTTTTTAAAAAAACCCATGGTTTTTTTTTTTAAAAACCCATGGTTTTTTTTTTTTTTTTAAAAAAAAAACCCATGGTTTTTATTGATTTTTTTTTAAAAACCATGGTTTTTGTTGTTTTTTTTAAAAACCAATGGTTTTTGTTTTTTTAAAAACTCACGGTTTTTGGTTTTTTTTTAAAAACCCATGGTTTTTGTTTTGTTTTTTTAAAAAAATTCATGGTTTATGGGGTTTTTTGTTTTTTTATAAAAACCCATAGTTTTTTTTTTTTTTTTTTTAAAAAACCCATGGTTTTTGTTTTGTTTTTTTAAAAAAATTCATGGTTTATGGGTTTTTTTTTTAAAAATATGTTGTTGTTTTTTTAATTTTTTTGCAACCTGAAATAGAGTTTCAGAATATCAATCAATTTGGCTTCATTGCAAAATTAACAAAAAAATACATTTTGAAACAAAATTAATAAAAGTTAATAAAACAAAAAATAAATGAAAAATAGACCTTAAAACATGTTTTTCTTTTGACAAAAAACATTCAACTGTTTGTACATTTCCAGTCTGTTGACATGCTTGTTCAAATTTCTAAAAATTGAATTGAATATTATATAAAATTTGGACTAATTTTTTGAACTGGATAAAAAGGATATTAAACTCCAGAACAACGAAAGGATATTAAACACCAGAACAACAAAAGGATATTAAACACCAGAACAAAAAAATCTCAGCAATTAAAACATAAGTTAAACGTTTTGAATAAATATTTTTAATCAAATAAATTAAAGATGACAGGTCGATGGTTATAAAAAGTTGAAAATAGTTTTAAAGTTTTGTTATCTAAAATATCTTTAAGATCCACTGTTCAACATCCTTGGCCTTGGTAGCAAACAATATAGCAAAGGTTTACATCAATCATAAATGCAAACCTTTGCTATATTGTTTACTACCAAGGATGATGAACAACGTATCTTATAGGTTCTACCTTTGCTTTTTGACTTTTTTTGAATTTTTCTTGTTATCTCTGATCGAAGGTACAGCTCTAAACTCAGTTTAACAGTTCTGAGGCTGACTGGTTGTAAGGTTTCCTGAATACCAGAGGTATTCAGGAAACCTTAATCAATCTGATCTTATCAACACCTGTAAAATTTCAGAGTATTTACAGTGCCATGTTACAGGTGGATAGTGTTTTTGTAGTGATTTTAGTGTGCATTGTTGAGGTCACAAAAGGACTGTTTTGGCACAACTTGGGGTTAACTAGCAATACAAGGCTACTGCAGAGCTTGTTGAATGGGATGCCATGCACTGGAAAAATGATCACCACCACCTGATTGTTTAATATGCCTTTTATAAATACTATTAG
Source organism: Hydra vulgaris (assembly GCF_038396675.1). Taxonomy (NCBI): domain Eukaryota; kingdom Metazoa; phylum Cnidaria; class Hydrozoa; order Anthoathecata; family Hydridae; genus Hydra; species Hydra vulgaris. The sequence continues at coordinate 707,039 of NC_088931.1, forward strand.
TCTTCAAAGTAACTTTTTACCTGTTGAATCTTAAAAATTTTCCCACCTCACTTAAAAATTTACCCAACTTGCAATTTGTGAAAATAATTTGAATTTGCCGTTTAACCTTCTCATCTCAGTATTATTAACTTCTTTGATTCAAAAAGTATGAAATATTCACATACTTACAACTATATTCAATTACCTACACTCTTTGATTTATGTTTTATGTCTGACCTGAATTCGTGCTCAGTTTCTTTAACACACCTCTTTGTGTTTTTCACACATCTATTAATCATTAAGAGAAATGTTTTTAGAAAACAAACATCTTTATATTGATGCAAGAAACCAAAATGCAAAAAGGTGATGTCTAATCCATTGTTCTCAGTTTACCAAATCTCGTACTTTATCATAGAAGTTGGACTCCTAGAAACCTTTAAACAATCTTTATCAAAGGAAAGTATAGCATTCCAGCTCTAAAACATTGTTCTGATCTTATTACCTCACCCGCAGATAAGACAGACTATTTGCAAAGATCTTTCTTTTAATTCATCACTTGAATCTAATGACTACACTCTTCCTACCATTCCAGAGAAACAGATTAATCTCCTGTTGGACATCTACATTACTCTGGCTTCTATTGCTAAAGTCATTTCTTAATTAAACTGTTCTCAGATTGTAGTCTGGACATCATTCATACTATAGTCTGACAAAAGCTTTTCCCAGAACACTCTAAACTATTTAATAAGTGGTTAACTGAAACTTGCTTTCTTGCTCATAAATAGTGTCTGCAGTTTTCTTAGATAATAAATATGGGTTTTGATATACAGCTGAGTAGTTAACTGATATAACTGAAAGGCTCAATTGTAGTTTAGATAAAGGCAGTGAAACAAGGACTATTGCTCTTAACCTATCAAAGGTGTTCTATAAAGTTTGACCTGCTGGTCTTCTTCATAAGCTTTCTTTATATGGTGGAACTGGAAAAGTTTTTAAAATTAATAAATCATTGCACTTAAACTACAGTATTAAATTCGTCCTTGAAAGCCAACACTCATTTATTTTTTGAGTAACTTTTGGGGTACTTCAAGGTTCTATACTTGGTCCTGTATTGTTTTCATCAATATTATTGATCTTTATGATAATCAGACAAACTGCAGTCTTGATAAAAAGTTATCACACTTTTAAAATTAAAGCAGGCAGTCATCTTGAATCTGATCTTAATTCTGTGAGAGTTTGGAGCTTGCAGTGGCTTGTGAATTTTAATCTAAACAAAAATTAGTTACTTACTGCCAACAATTATTGCAAATATTCGTGATGCTCCTATATTGATGGATGGCAACACCCTTACTGAGTCTTCTGCTTTACATCTTCTCAGATTATCATTTACTACTGACCTCTCATGGAAACCTTAAATACAATCCATTGCAAAGTTGAAACTGCTAAGGTAATTTTTTTATCTCCTGCTTGCCATAACCTTATTTATAATTCCATCCTTATTCTCTACAAATCTCTTATTCTTCACTATATGAAATACTGTCATATATGGGCTGGTTTATCTAATGATGCTTTGGCTTTTCTAGACAAGATCTAAAAATATATATTTTTAGATCTTGTCTAAAAAAGCCAAAGCATCATTAGATAAACCAGCCCATATATGACAGTAAATGCAGTTTGTCCAAGCCTAAGCCTCTGTATCATCATTTTCATGATGTTTTTTGGATTGAGACTCTATCCCATCATCTTTGCCCCATCAAAGATGTATCTTTTTCTCATTCTACAAATATTATCATGGTTGTTACTTAAATGAGCTATTATATCAATACTTTAGAAATCTTTCCCATCTTAATGTTTTCCCGGAACAATTTACACCATTTTAAGTCTACAACCACTTTCTTTCTCTTGAATAAAATTCTTCTCTGGTAACTCAACCTTAAATAGCGGTTAGCTGCAGTGTTGTTGAGATTAAGTTAATATGATTTTAAAAAAACTTCACTTATGTGGGCTTCTAAAATATCACTCAGCATTTAAGTCAACATAATTCTTATATATTTCAACACAACACTAAATTATATATTTATATATTTTAACAGAACACTTATATATTCTGCTCAGATTAATTTTTAAAATGCTGACTTCAATCTAGACATTTTTAAATAACAAAAAAAGAAAAAAAAAAACTAGAATCTCATCAAAGCTATAACTACATATATTTCATTTCTCATCTGCTGAACTCAACTCGTTTGTGTTTATTTGAACAATAATATAAATGACTTAGCGACAAACCAGACTATACAACAAATATGTTGAAATGAAATAATTATACGCAAAGTTTAAAAGTTTTTAACAAAAGCCATTAAACTAAAAAAATTAAGAGCAATTGCAGTTCAATACACTTAAAAATTTTAAGTAGCTTTTGCAAAGAAACACTACATGAATCTTTTTTTAATATAAACTAATTTTTTTCAACTTTGTTGTATAGGCTGATTTGGCACTTAACCATCCTAACTATTTGTTGAAAAAATTGAAATGACTTAGCAATTAATGAACACTTCTTTTTTTACAGAAAAAATCAAAAAATAAATATTTAAATAAATGAATAAAAGAAAAAATATATAAATAAATAATATTTTAAAAGAAAGAAACAAAAATCAAGAAAATACAATCAAAAAATTTAATGATATTATTTTAAAATTATTTACATAAAATATTTAATGACATTTAATGGTATCTTAACTCATCAAGAAATTGCTGAAGTTTTTTTATGTAATTTATGTTTTCTGTTTGTTTAGTATTAAAATTTAGTATCTATTGTTGCTTTTCTGTTTTTGTATGTTTTGCTGTTTATGATTTATTATTTTTTTATTTTTATGTCATTTTATTTATCAATAAAACTTAATTATTCCCCCTTTTTATTTTTTTGAGATAATAAGTAATAAGAGTGATTAAAAAAAAAGAAGAAATGAGTAAGTGAGAAAAGTGAAAACCTAATAATTCCCTTTACTTTTTTAAGATGATAATTAAAGCGAGTGGTCTTTCGGTCATTCTAGAGAATATTTTTCCAAAGATGACAATTATTTTTTCTCAATTATTTACTATTTAAATGTTACAAATTTGAGATCTATAGAAAAACACTTCTTTATGCTAATAACAAAAAAAAAACTTAGTTTTTTATTTTATAAATAAAAATTTAGTTTTGTATTAACCTTGTTGATTATTTCAATTTATTTTCTTAAGATTTGCCTATGACAGATCAACTTTTAGAACTTCTATTTATAACATGAATGGATCTCAGTTTTTAATAAAAATAGAGGGAAATTTTATAGGTTTTTTTAATTAACTATTAGAAAGAGAAGCAACATTATGACGATGTGATAATGGTTAGAGGTTGGCTAATAGAGCAGGTCCAACTATGTTTACAAAGCGTTTTTGCACTTTATCTAAAAGAGAAAGGCCATTATTAAAAGATCTGCCCCAGATATGGCAACAGTACTCCATACAAGGCTGGATTTGAGATTAATAGAGATAGAGAATAGAATCCGGAGTAAGAAAGTGTCGAGCTAAAAAAAGTATAAGGCCAAGGATAGAACCTTGAGGAACCCCTGAAGATACAGAATAAGAAGGAGAGTGCTGTCAATCGAGGACAACTTTTATACTATGATTGGAAAAAAAGGATTCAATATTTTAATTATGTTACCAGATACACCATAAGAAGAAAGCTTATGGAGAAGACCAGCATGCCAAAATGTTTCAAAAGCTTTAGAAATGTCAAGAGCGATGGCCTTAACCTCTCTACCTTAATCTAATGCATTTAAGTCACCAATAACAACGATATTTGCTGATGGATAAAGAGAGAGAGCTTGGTAAATTTGATCAGAAATACCATCGAAAAGAGTGCATTCTTGAGATGAAGGAGAGCAATATAGAACAAAGAGAAAGCCAACAGAGTGAAGTCGTGCTAAACGAAAGCACATAAAAGAATAGTCAATGAATTCAAACCTAGTTTCCAGACAAATGGGTGAACTCTTACAAATGTAAATGCCAAGACAAAGCATGTGGCTATTGGAGTCTTTACAAATTAAAAGAAGATAACAATAATAATGTAAAGAATAATGCTTTGTTAAACAAAAAAGAAATCCTAAATGAAAAAACTACAGAAAATTGTAATTGTAAACAAAAAAACAATTGTCCAATGAGTGGTAGTTGTTTATCCAAAAATGGGGTATATAAATGTGTTGTTTCCTCTAAGAGTGTACCTGATAAACAATATATTGGCATAACAGAGAGTGAATGGAAAAAACATTTTGCCAATCATAAGCAATCTTGCAAAAATAAAAAGTATTTAAAAGACACCATGCTGTCAAAATATATATGGGAATTAAAAGGTAAAAATATTAATGATTTTATACTGAATTGGTCCATCCTTGAAACAGGGCCTGCATATAACAATATTTCCAAAAAATGCATACTTTGCCTACAAGAAAAATTTGAAATTATTACACATGCAAACCAAGAATGTCTATTAAACAAAAAATTGGAATAGATTTTGAATGTAGGCACAAAAATAAGTTTTTTCTAAAAAACTATCAAAATAAGTGAGCACATATAATAATTACATTAACCCCCCCCCCCCCACCTTTATAAAATATTATTTTTAAAAAAGCATAAGTAACCAATTCTAAAAAAATTCTTTTTATAATATTGTAGGCAATTCTAAAAAATTATATTTTCTAATAGTGCCGGCATATTAGTTAAGACATTTGCAACTTCCTGTAATTTAATTTATATATATATAAGGTATAAATTGAAAATTAATTAATTTGATCATTCATTTCTGATGAGTCTTTATTAATGAAACACAGTGTTAAATTTAAAAAAATTTTGTTAAGTGATTTTCTACTACTTTATAATTGCTCTGTTCTTTTAAGAAGACTGAGCACTCTATTTTGTAGAATACATTTTAAAATTGTTCAAATATATATATATATATATATATATATATATATATATATATATATATATATATATATATATATATATATATATATATATATTATTATTATTATGAAAATATATATATATATATTATTATAAGACATGGGGAAGCACCCCATTTTTACCCTTAAACATTAGATAGGCACTACACATTGTAGAAAAAAAATTTCTTCAAAAGTGTGCCATGTTGGGTCTCAAAAGAACAAAAACTTTATAAAAATTTTAAAAATAATAACTATATTTTGTTAAACCATCTTTAAAAAAAAATATTTTTTTAATTAATGTTAAAGAACAACAGTTTTTATTCAGTATAATGTAAACTAATAATCTTAATACAAAATAATAATTATTTTTAAAATATTTATAAAATTTCACTTCTTTTGAGAACCAATATGATATACTTTTTTTCTATAATATTAGGGACCTGTCTGATGTTAAAGAGTAAAAATGGGGCATTTCCTGTGAAGCATTTTTATTTTTCACAATTGCTCTTGATTTTATACATGGATTGGCAAATAAGTATGGATTGTTGTAATGAAATTCACACTTTTGTTTGTTTTTATATATAATATAAAAACATATAAGTTAATTCATTAAGACAGTATAATTAATAAACTATTAGGTTAGTGGAAAATATTTTACCTATAAAAGTGCTTATTATTACCTGGTCAGGTATACTAAACTGTAACATGTACTGCAAATAACAATTAGGACTTTTAGGCATGTGGCTTAAAAAAAACAAATTATATTTATCATTTTAAAAATCCTTTTTTAATTTCAAAATCTAAATCATATTTGTATTTATTTAGGGATTTTTGTTTTAAAAAAGATCAAGCTTTAAAATGTTTTCAAGTTAAACCTCAAACTATCAAAATTGATTTTTGAACATAATGAGACTAAAAGGTTCTAACAACTTATTCACTAGAAGATTGAAATGCTTAATATACTTTTATCATGAAATAGTACCATTATGCCCCTTTTTAAAACATTAACTAACTAATTTAATTAAAAAACTGCAAAAATGACCAAGCTTGACCTGATTACATTCAAACAATTAAGATAGATAGGGCACATTTTTAGAAGAAACAATATATTTATGTACCATGTTTTTTGGTCAAAAAAATTTTCACTCATAAAGCAAACTTTTTTTTTTACAATTACTATTTTCTGTAATTTTTGAATTTCAAATTTCTTTTTTGTTTAAAGGGATCTCAAACCTTTGAGACATGTTGTGTTTATATTAAAGAGATTGATAAAAAACAATGTTTGGGCTAAATATTTTTGATTAAAACAAAAGAATAAATGCATACCATAAAAAACTAACTTTTTTATTTAATCGAAGCTTGCCTTTTCCGTTTTGTTGTAAGCCAAAAAGTCTTCCTAATGTTTGCCACAATCTACAGACTTAATAATTTATTCAAGTGCGTTTTATTCCTAAGTACATAGCATCATTTACTTTATTGTTTATTTACATAATCGTTCTTTACACAAACAAAAAAATCAATGATGTCATGTACTAAAAGTCTAAGGAATAAAACGCGCTTGAATAAATTATCAAGACTGTAAATTGTGGCATATATTATGCTAACTTTTTGGCCTACAACGATATGGAGAAGGCATTTTTTTTCATTATTTTCTTTAATATCTCTGAGGTTTGGGATCTCTTTAAGAAAACATTATTATGACTTTTTATAATTCTTTCCATGTTTTTTTTTTTTTGCAACTTTAAAAAACTTTAATTGCAATTCAATTTATTATTGAATTGCAATTAATTATTATTAACTCATTAATTCCAATTAAATAATTTTAATTGCAATTTAATGCAATTTATTAGAGAGCGGGAATATCAGTTTTCTCCAGTTGACCAGTGCTTTTGCGCTCAAACCTTTTTTTTAATTGTAACAAACTAAATCTTTTTTTAAATTGTAACAAATTATTTTTGTTCATCAAATACTTTTATGAAGAATTGTGTAAATCTTTTATGAAGAATCATGTTACACTTTTATGTATGAATTATTTTATTTAGAATTTAAAAAAACACTTGTTATGCCATTTTTAATGAAATAAATTTATTAAGAATTTAAATAAATTTCTTTTTAATTTTTCACAATTTTTTTTTTTTTTTTTGTTAATTCACCTCCCCAAGGCCTAGAAGGCCACTACAGACAAGGAGGCTACTTAATTGTGGTTATAACCCTCTCTCAACTCTATAACTCAGAAAAACGAAAAGGCCGCTGCGTGGATAAACAAGTCGAGCACGGTACTACCAGGGACGTGGGGGGGATCGAACTCGGAACCTCTCGCTTAGGAAGCGAGCGCTCTACCACTACACCACTACCGCATTTTACCGTATTTTAATTATTTTATCCAAAAATTTAAATAAGTCATTTTTTTTGCTGGGTTTTTTAATAAAATAATTTATAAAAATTTAGAATTTTTATTAAAATTTAGAACTTTAATAAAAGGTTTGTATTTCTGTTTCTATTTAAACTATTTTGTTTAAAATTTATGTGAAATTAAAATTAATTAAAATTTATATAAAACGTTTTTTACTTTTTATTTTTTTGCCATTTTTTATTTTATTTATTTTATCTAGTATTTTTAAGTAGTTTTATCTAGTTTATCTTTAAGTAAAAAATTCATTTCTCAGGGGCTTTTTTTAATTATTTTATCTAGCATTTATTCAACACATTCTTTTCGCTATTTTTATTTTAATTTAAATAAAGGCTAAATCAGAGAAAATGAAAGCATAAAAATAATATATATTTAAATTTAGAAGCATCTTAACTTACAATTCAAACCTAATTAAACTAATTTCAAAGTGTTTACATTAATACTTTATTGGTAATAATTTTTTTTGATAATATATAGATTTTGCAATTACTCTTATTATGGATTAATTTTTTCAAGGTTTTATTACCTTAGTAGACTGATGTAAAATGTAATACACTTATGAATATAAATTACATTTACAAATATCTTATTGTTAACTGATAAAATCGATCTACAAATTGTTTATAATCTATATTAAAAATACATTAATTATGTAAAAATGTAAATAAATAAATTGTGATAGTCAAACAAAAAATTATGTTAAGTATAAATTTGTTTAAGGAAATAAATTATAAGGTGATACAATCTTTTTTAATACTGAACTTAGATTCTATTATTAATTTCTTTTTAAATTAGTTTAAATAACTTTTAACGCTGTTAAAACTAAATTTAATTACAATGCTTTAGAATACTTTTAAAATCTCAATAGTTTTCAGGCTCCTGTACCAAATAAGATTTTGATAATTACAAAAAATTAAAAGCAAAGGGTTTTAATTTATTTGTAAATTGTTTTTTTTTATTTATCAATATTTTGTTGTTGTAAAAAAGAGCGCCTTTTTTTTTGATGAAATAAGAGCTCAATTCAAGTGAAAAATTTAATATATTGACACAAGTTTTATCTGAAAGTATAAAACTTACATTTATTTGTACAAATTATTTTTAGTCTACACAGGGTTACACTGAGCCCTAAAATAAAAAGTAACTAGAATATGCAAGAACTCTACTGAATGCAAAATTTTTTATAAAAAATAGGAAAAGACAACTCAAAAAGTTGGCAGGAGGCTAAAATTAATGAACAGGTTACTTTCAGTCACCCTTCTGGCAACCAACCAAAAGTCCAAGTGTATACCCCTGTATATATATATATATATATATATATATATATATATATATATATATATATATATATATATATATATATATATATGTATGTATGTATGTATGTATATATATATATATATATATATATATATATATATATATATATATATATATATATATGTATATATATATAAAATACTTAAACAAATAATTAAATACCATATCATAACTAGAGCAAAAATTACAATCTTTAATAACACGATAATCTTCTCCACTGGCACAAGTTAAATTGCTCATATTATTTTGAACAGTATACCCAACAGGCTTAACACTGGGAAATACAAATGTAAACCCTTTCACTAACAGCAATGCCACACACAGTAATACCACACCAGCGAAAATTCTGAAAATTAAAAAGAAAAACAGTTTTAATAAAGCAAATACAATATCAGCTAGAAATGAATAATACTAAATGTCACATTTAGAATTATTTCTAGCTTTTGTAAACAATACTAAACAAATTTATATTACATATTCAACACTATCATTTTAAAATATTCTTATATCACTTCCAATGCCATACCCAGCAATAGTTTCAATTTTTATGTAATCTCTATTTTTCTTTCTATTTTTCGGCCTGTAACTCAGCACAGCTACCAGTGTTACAAAAAAAAAAAAAATTAAACTCTTTACATATATAGTTCCTGATGACTCTATTTAAATTGTTATATATACTGTATTACAACTTAAAGTTTTGTTATATAACTAAATATAGTTCCTAAGGTTTTTTTAGGATATATAAACTATTTACATATATATATATATATATATATATATATATATATATATATATATATATATATATATATATACATATATATATATATATATATATATATATATATATATATATATATATATATATATATATATATATATATATATATATATATATACACATATATATATATATATATATATATATATGTATATGTATATGTATATATATATATATATATATATATATATGTATATATAACCCCTAACAGGTTGACAGAAAGTTTTTCTGTATTTTGTTGACAAAAAGTAAAAATTAAAATGTAAGACCGGAATTTTTTTTTCTATTATTTGATAGAATGCCTGCCCCAACCAAACCCTCAGTCGATGTATCAGCACTTCCTTGCGAGTCAGGCAATTTGTCAGTCGATGTAGCAGCACTCTGTTGCGAGTCAGGCTATTTGTCAGTCAATGTAGCAGCACTTTGTTGCGAGTCAGGCTATAAGATAGTCGATGTAGCAACCCTCTGTGCATGATTTACAGTAAAAAAAAATAAAAATAAAAACATTTTAATAAAAAAAATTAAAATAAAAACATTGTTTATTTTATTAAAAAGATTCAGAATGTTTTAAAAACATTTAGAATGTTTTTAAAAATATTCAGAATCTTTTTGAAAACATTCTGGTCAATTAAATTTGCGTTTTTGCGGTTTTTTAAAAAACGATAAATTTGTATTTAAATTAATGGTTTTAACTTTCTGACAACACGAAAATGTTGGACGAAAGTCAAAAGTAATTAAAAGTGACGTATTTGTTGGCATAGAAATCATTTTTTTCCTTCCGTACTCCCAAATGCAACAATCTATATATATATATATATATATATATATATATATATATATATATATATATATATATATATATATATATATATATATATATATATATATATATATATATATATATATATATATATATATATATATATATATATATATATATATATATATATTATATATATATATATATACATATATATTTATATATACATATATATATATATATGTATATATATATATATATATATATATATGTATATATATGTATATATATACATATATATGTATATATATACATATATATGTATATATATATATATATATATATATATATATATATATATACAGATAGTCCCGGCAGAAAGAGGGTACAGTGGGTAATTTTCACCCAGGCGCCAAAGCTGTAAAGGTGTCAAATTTTCATTCAACACTTATTTATGATAAATCTTTTTTTTCTCATGTAATCATAATGGTCCAAATTTTTTTTTAGGTTGTTGTGTATCTTGGTTTTTCATAGTTGTTGTTTAAATTAAAAAAAGATTTTGCAAAAAAATAATTTTGTGCAAATATGCAAAAAAATGTCTCTTTTTTTTTTGCATAAATTTTTGCCCCAAATATGGCTTCTAGTGTTATCGCTTTGAAAAAATAAATTTTTTTTAACCCATCTAATGCAATAATCTTATGACTTTAAACTGTTTTTGAACACCCCTTATGCAATAACCTTATGACTGTAAACTGGGAATTTTTCTCAAGTTTATTTATTCATAAAAAATTATAAACTTAACTTAAAATAAAATTTTTTAAAAATAAAAATAAAATAAAGAGTTAAAAATAAATTAAAAGTTTTGACATTTTTCAAACCTTTAAAAATAATAATATCATATTTAGTACTTAATAAGTTATCTTATAAAGTTATTATTAAATGCTTAATATGATATTATATTTATATTATTAATTATTTAATAATAAAAATATCATATTATTGGTGTTGTTAAACACACAATAAAAAATGAAAAGTATGATAATACAATAGTTATATAATAGTTTTATATATTCTATTAAATTATATGTTTCATCAAAACTTTAAAAATCTTTTTAAAAACTTTTAAAAGTGTTTTTAGTATGCAAACATACATTACTTTACTTTAACAATAAGAAAGTTTTAAAAAAAGCAAAATTTTGAGCATTGCTTTAAGAAAGTGATGTTTAAGCATGGTTTCTTTTAATGTAATTGCAAATCCATTCATTTCAATTAAAATTTTGCATGCTTTTGTAAACGCATGTAAAAACCATGCTGAAACATAATTACTTTTTCAGTTGCGTGCTTAGTTATTTAACTTAAATGTAACACTATTAATCATGGTTCAGCATAGTTTCTTTTAAAGTGCTTCAAAAGGTGATTTAAATTTTAGTAACTAATTGTTTTTTTATTATAAATATATTTTTATTTATAATAAATAAAAAACTATTAATCGCATAATTATTTAGAAAATAAGTTGCATATGTATTGCGTTTGTTTTAAAAATTTTTAAATGAACACCAACGTTTGCTTAAGCAAAAATAAAGAAACGAAGAAAAGACGTTTTTCTTCTTTTTTTAACAAATGTTTGTACGTACGTCAAATTGTTGCACCTGGACAAGTATAAAAGCCTATTTGGATAAGACGTTTACTTCATACATGGAATGTCTGTGGTTCAAATTCCACCACAATTTTTAATTGTTTTTCATTTAAATATTGCTGGTCATGTACTTGCTTTGTAATAATTTATCTTTTCTTTTTTGCATATAAAAAATCTTTCTGTTATAAGTTTTTAAATGATACACGTCTCTTCACAATCAGATTTCTTATACCATATAAGCCTCTCAGCGTATTTTCTAAATAAGGCGCACACATGTATAAACATAGTTTTTAAGCTTCAATTATGCCATGCCGTCTACACATTTTTCACTCACACTTAATTGTTTCATATTACTTTTCTATCCCAGTACATTTATCATTCCCAATCTTTAAGCACTTTGTAATTTTGAATACCTGTTGCTTTTTAAAATTTTGTTCCGTGCCCTTAGTTCTACCCGCCATCTCCCTTTTGGTCTACTATATTATTGGTAAAATATACATTAACAATTATTAATAATTCTTTGCTAGAAATTTGTGACTTTATAGTGGACATCTGCCCAACACCTCTTATTAGTTTTTAGCTAATTCTTACTCTAATACAATCCTTTCTCTTTCTTTCCTAAGGCTCCTACGGCTGCATTGGTTCCACTAAAGTAACTGGTTATTGAGTCCAGTTGCGAATGATAAATATTAATGTAACAAGTATATGTATTAGAAAAAAAAAAATTTTAATACTAAATTTAATAACAACCATCCTAAAAAAAAAACAGTGCACAAATTATTTAAATTATAAACTTTTTCAATTTTTTTTTTTTATTTAAATTTATTTTAAATTCCTTTTTTGTTAGTTTAGACCAAGTTATTTAAAAAAAAAAACTTAAGCATGGATATACAAGATGAAAAACAGCGCACGTCTCCTGGGAAGGATTGTATTAGTGTACAATTTTTGAAATGTTTAATTAAATTTTTTAAAAATTATGCATGTATTTTTTTCAGCTAAACAATCATTGATATGACATTCTAATAATCTCTGTTATTACTATTAAAAAATGAGCTGTTGAGCACATGTTGTGAAAGGCATATTAGTGTTTAAAAGATATTAATATTTCTCTAAAAAATTCAGGAGTCTTTAAAAAATTTCTTTTTCAAATAGTTTTTTTTTAAGTTGGAAAGAAGTTGAAAATTTGAGTCAGCATTAGTTGTAATTTTTTAGCTTTTTTTTCACTATATGACTTTAAGTTTCGCTGGATAAAGCTTTTGTACATATAGAAATAAGTGTTGTCTATAACTAAAAATGATTTCCAGTTTAAATTTAATATTTATTTACTTATTACAAAGAGAGAAAAGAAAAGTACTTGAAAACATGGGGCTTAATACCCCCTGTTACCCTAATAATTTAGTAAACTAAACGAAAAAGGAAACATTTTTGTTGTAATTGTATACCTTATGTGTATTAATTAAACTATGATATAACCTATTTTTAGTTGAATTTCATAATCCAATATTACAAGAATAGAAACGTGTAAAGCATACTTATAAAAACATCTTTACTTTACTAAAGTAAAGATGTTTAATATACTGAAGTCTTTAGTATATTAAAATAAGCCATTTATTTGTTATAAAACCACCAGTAAATAGTATTAGACTAAATGAAATTCGAATCCTTTTATTTGAAGACAATATGAGATATCCATTATTTGGAAAGCAAATGAAATCTTCGTAATAAAACTAATTGACTAAATTATTACTATTTAATAACATGTTTTACACGTAAAACTACTTGAGTTGTATAATTACTTACTTCATAAATATAAAACTAGATCCACAATAAGACATTTACCCTTTTTAAAAAATCGATATAGCTACTATTACAATACTATTTATTAACATTTTAGTCTACTTAATTAATTTTTTTTTGTCTACTAACGACAGTAACATTACACGACTTTCACAAGTTTAATATTTTACATTTTTTCACACTGGCAACAATCGGCAATATCTTCTTACAAGCGTAATCATGAATTTTATAACAGAAGGGGGACGGAGTTTTAAACCATGTTGTGTGCGTTTGTGCGTTAATATATTACATTATTTTTCTTATTGTATCACTATAATTTACTTATCTACTTTTTTGAAAAAAAAGACTAAAATTTACAATAAGCTAGTTTTATTTGAAGCATGAGTCAATGTTTAATAGCCCTTTTGTCTATTTCTTATATTATAATCACCTTCCTTTCCCGACAAAACTTCCGGGGCAAGTCTGATCTGACTCGTCTAACTACCGTCCCTTTAGTCTTCTTCCTATCATAAGCAAGATTTTAGAGTCTTTAATTAAAAAACACCTAATCTCTCGTCTTGAATCTAATAACTTACGTTCAGATCATCAATATGAATTTCGATCTTTTCGTTCAACAGCTGAATTGTTAACGCTTATAACTAATAGATTTTATCTTGCATTAGATAGATACAGAGAGGCTAAGGCTATCGCTCTCAACATTTTCAAGCCTTTGATTTAAGTTTGGGATTCTGGTCTTCTCCATAAGCTTTCTTCTTACGGTGTATCAGTATCAATGTATATATGTATTTAATCCTTCCTTACCAATCGTAGTATAAACGTTGTCCTCGACGGACTGCACTCTTCTTCTTTTTCTGTAACTTCAAGGGTTCCTCAAGGATCTTTCCTTAGCTCTATACTTTTTTTAATTTACATTAAAAATTTCCCTGAAATTCTCACATCTAAGGTGGCATTGTTTGTTGATGATTCTACCATTTATTCTTGTCTTAAGAATAAGAAGCCAACGCTCTCTGATTGCATAGAGGGGGCATTTGATCTTGAAACGGATCTCAATTCGGTTACAGCATTGGGCTTTCAGTGGCTAGTGAACATTAAATCAGATAAAAAAAAATTTTAATTGTTATTGCAATAATCTAGACCTTCTTATATTTATGAACTGTAATGTACTCGATGAGTCATGTACCCTTCATCTTTTAGAATTAACTCTTACTTCCAATCTTTCTTGGAAACCATACATCAAATCAATTTCAATATAAACATCTGCTAAGGTTGCATCTTATTATAGTTCTCGCCACTTTCCTACTCAGGATTCTATTTTTTATCTCTATAAATCTCAAATCCATCCTTGTATGGAATACTGTTGCCATATCTGGGGCGGACCTTTCAATAATGCCCTTTCTCTTTTAGACAAGGTGCAAAAACACATTGTAAGCATAATTGGATCTTTTCTTGCAGCTAACGTCTAACTATTATCACATCGTAGTAATTTTGCTTCTCTTTCTCATTTTACAAATACTATAATGGGCACTGCTCTAAAATAATAGCGTCTCTCTTGCCATATACTAAAATTCATTCTCATGTTACTCGTCATTCAATTGAATCTCATCCTTTTAATGTGACTGTTCCTAAGTACCTAAAAATTTTTATTTTTCTAGTCTATTCCTCGAACATCAGTTCTTAGGAATTTGCTTCCGTCATCTTGTTTTCCTGATTCATATAATTAGCAATCTTTTAAGTTGTCGTTAATCGAAATCTTGCTCTTTAAATTTCATCTCGTCTCGTTCAGTAACTTCCAACTCTAATAGTGGTTGCATGCAGCCTTGTTAGAAGTGAAGATGTCAAAAAAAAAAAAGTCAAATGGTTCCTCGGCTAGAGAAAACGCCAGGATTTTATTGAAAGAATTTTCTCAAAAAACGGATTAAAATCAAAATTTTTTTTTTAGAAACATAGGTAGAAAATGCAAGGAGTGTTGCTACAATGACTGAGGGTTTGGTTTGGGTAGGCAGTCAATCAATTAAAAAAAATTGTATAATTATACTGTTTTGCTTAAGTACAGTGGAATTAGGTAAAAAATAACTAAACCCGCAAAAAAATACAACAAAGCTTAAATTTGGTAAATGCATCCAGAAATATGTCTAGGTCTACCAAAATATATCCATCATTTGGGGTACGGAAATTTAATATTTGGGCATAATGCGGGGCACATAGGGTGATATTTCAAGTTCAATATAAATACACTTCCAATAGAGCGTTAAAAAGATAATTTAATGGTGATTACAATTTTATTCAAGTCGCATTTTTAAAATAATTATTTTCAAGTTATACTTAAAATTTCATTTAACAAACCGTCGCTCTCGAATTGCTTGCATTGTAAGCTAGTATTATAAGTCTATGTATTATAGTTTAACGCTGTATGCAATACAGAAGTATGCAGAACAATATATATTTAGAAAAACAAAGAAAATGCTAGAGAAACTTTAAATTAAATTGAATCATCGAATACCTTGCTACCTAAATTTTCATTGTTAACTTCAACCGAGTTGTTCCCCAAAAAGTAAAATCATCACAAATGTTATAAAAAAATCATATTTACCAAAAGAATTTAATACTACATGCAGCATTATATTTAAAAACATATTTGTTTGTACGTTTTCATTATTGCAACTATCTCCATGAGAATCACCACAACCATCAACGCATTTAATTCCATATTTTCTATATTTAGAGAGTTTAGTTGCACATTAATTCTTTGAAAAACTTTTAAACTTACAACGTTTAACTAATAATAGATTTTGCGGCGCAACTTTTTTACTTGTTGTGACTGGATTAAGAATCCCATTTTTATTCGTCCAGCCCCATTTTTCTGGTTTTAAGTTAAAGTTATTGTTAAGTAGCTTCCATGTAATTATTTGCAAATGCACGCGAAGTCCATACATGTCTGCTTTTACCGTTAATAGCATCTTTTTCGGCTCTAAAAGTTAAAACATATCATATCGAGGTATTTTGTGTATCTATATAGAAGTATATTCAAAAATTACGTTTAATAAACTTTTATAGAAAGTTTCAATAAATGTTAGCTCAATTTCATAGTGTTTATAAAATTTTTTAAATTTAATTGAGTCCATGGCAAATATAATTATAAATTAACCTAAGCTTTGTTAATGTTTCATTGTTGCTTCCACAATTTAAATTTTTAAATATTTCTACTTAATTTTCACCAACCTTAGATTGATTTTCCCGACAATCACTTATATACTCCGCAATAACCTGAAGTTTCTTGGATTTTTTTACTAAATTAAAAAAGCTTACTTTTTTTTTTCGAAATATTGCGGATGATGTGTCACATCCAGACCGAGCATGAATTAAAAGTAAATAGTTTTTCATGTTTCAAATATTAGATTAGCAATCATTGATACTCTAATATTTTTTTACCGTGTTCTTGAAAAAATATTATATGAAATAATTCTATTTTCAAATGAATGAACAGTATGACAGCAAATCTCTGTGTCATCAGCAACTGTGACTATTTTTTAATGTTTTGATAGCTCTAACAATAATGCTACAATTTTAGTGTCAACATCGCATTGGCAAATATGTACTTCTTGATTATCTTACTGTAAATCAGTGGCCAAAAATGATACCAGTACTGTTTTTTATTGTGCGTGTTTGAAAAAAAGTTTTCTTGTGAATATGGAACAACAATGTTTTCTTTTTTGTTTACGTCGATAGATGACTTTTGCATACATCTTCTTGTATGCTCATTTGACTTAGTTGTTATCTGTTTGTAGCCATCAATAATTATGATAACAGCTCCTTAGTATTTCCTGATATATTTTAAATATTTTTTTGCTATATCATCTAATTGTATCCCTTTTATCCAATGTACACGATGTAACAGTGCACCACCATCAACAACAAATTTAAAATTTGTCAAATTTAGATTTGATAATCTTTTATTTTCTTTTAGCAATATTTTCCTTACAAACAATTTATCAGCTTTTTGCATGAGATCTTTCATAATTAAGACCTGTGGAAATGTTGTCAACTCATACATAAAGAATTGCTCAACATTCTCCTCTCTCGGCTATTGCTGCTAATCTTAGAAATAAAATAATGGAGTTCAAACAAACAGATTTCTTAACGCTTATTTTAACGGTGTTTGTTAACAAATTTAGCGCTTTTATTTGATCACGTGGTCCTACTTTTGCATTTTGCAACAAAAATATGCAATATATTGCTCAACTGCAACTACTTTTTGATTTGAAGATATGATATGACCTAAAAGTAAAAGAAGGCTGTCCGGCACCCATTCTTTTTCATACTCAACGTTTCCCAACTTATTTAGTGAAGGGTACTCATTTTTTGAGCATGATAGATCGCTTATGTTTTATAATCTATGCTGCGGCGGAAATAATATCAAGGGGGTTATTAAATGACTTTTTAATTTGTTGGGAAAAAATGAAGCCATATTTTTCAGCAAATAATGTTTGATTCACCAAGAAGTTCTCTAAAATAGAAATGTTTCTTGTAACATTCTTTTAACTTTTTTTTAAAGACATGATTGTGAAGCAGGAATTGCACCCAATTAACTCTGACATTTTATGATAAAGCTTCTTCTTCCAGCCACTTACATATTTGTCCAATATTTTCAGTCATCAAGGTATCAGTTGGTCTACCACTTTTATGTTCACTTAATTCGTTTAACCTTAAAGTAGTCATACATGCTATGTGGTACACTGCTTCTTCTGCTACTAGATAGTTGCAACCTTCTAATCTTCCTTAAACTTCTTCTTCCCATTTATCATTCCGTTAGATTCATTGACTTGAGCAACAGTACTGACTTTAGCAACAGTAGAGTATTTCTTTTTAGCTTTCTAGTCACATAAAAAATAGTTACATTTTAATTAAAAAATGCATCATTTGATGATCGTAACCTTTTGGGAGGTGGGAAAGATGACTTTGCGTGGAGTCAAAAAAATTTTGTCTACAATTATGATGAACTTTTTTATTTAAAAGTACTTTGAGGTATCTGAAAAAAGTTTATTCAAAATAACAAATTCAAAAACTGATTTTGCTTTTTATCTTTAAATTACTATCCTATTAGCTATCTTAATAAATTTTATTACCACATTTATTTCCATCATATATACAGTTCTATATATAGAATTGTAAGTATGCTGTGGTTTTATTTATTAGTTGAAAATGCTATTATAACAGCTGCTTCGAAAAAAAAAATTTTAATAAACAAAAATTAATAGTATTTAAATTTATTAAGTTACTCAATATTGGTGCATGTCATACCTGTGCAAATCATTTTAGTCTTTATCTTTACTTATTTTTACTAACCTTTTACCGCACAGTTACCAGGGCATTTTCGAGAATATCTTCTTGACTTATAATACATGACTCCATACAGACATTCTCCATTCTTGCAGTATATTTAAGTAAGAATTGTTAATTAAAGTGACAGTAAACAAACAATTTTGTATTTAATTTTTCAATACTAAAAAAAATGTAACTCTTACATCTCAAAAATTACTTTTCTTTAAACACACTGACATACTTCATTCATTCTTTAAACACACTGACATACTTCATTCATTCTTTAAACACACTGACATACTTCATTGCAATGCAATCAAGTTTTATCGAATTGAGAGATTTCGCAATAAAAATATATAAACATTTTACCAAGATAATTCGAAAGAAATTATTTTTTAAGTATGTTGTTTAAATAATTGTTATTGAGAATTCAATTATCTTTTAAATGATGCATTAAAAAGTAAAAGCTGTGCCTTGTTTTATGCTCAAATATAAAGTTTCATGTGACACAAATTACAGGGATTTTTTTTTGGTAATTCTTGGCATGATTTTAGATTTCTGTATTTATAGTTTTCTTGTACTTTTTACGGATTATTTTATATATTTTTACTGCACTACTTTAAACTGAGCTTTCAAAGTTAAAAAAAGGTTTATATATAAAATATAAAGAAAAAAGAAAATAATAATGTTCTAAAAATTAAAAAAATAAAGATTAAAATATGAGATAAAACAAAAGCTTATTTTCGATATGCGTAGCAAACTACTTGAGTAATATGAGACGCCTAAAATTAGTCATAGATCTTCCAAGAGAATTAAGTGCAAAAAAACAAAAGTTTCTTAGGAAGAGGAATAAAAGCAACAGGGCTTTTTGATTTAAGCAAAGAAACATCAGATAAAATTGAGAAGCAATCAAAAAATTACGTAAAATATAAATGTTCTTTATGCAATATTTTTACAAGGTTCAAGATCATTTATATATTATACTGATTTAAGATCAATTTTATACTATACTGATTAAAATCATTTTAAATTATCTTAAAATTAACTCTGTTAAATACCGTGAAGTTTTAAAAAAAAAAGAATTGCATAAAGAAAATATAGTTGTAAAAGTTCCTTTATCATTCAAAAATCTGCATTCTATAGAAAGTAAGCAACATGTTGGCAACATGCTTACTTTCTATAGAATATAGATTTATTGGAAGCAATATTTATATCTGCAACATGATGTTGCAGCTACAAATATTGCTTCCAATGATGAAGAACGAATCTCTAAAGATGTTTAAACAGGAAAATATTCTTTTTCTTCAACGCCTAACTTTACTGACTTTTTAGAAATGTTTTGTTTATATTTAAAGAGTTCATCTGACGGTATGAAAGAATCCACAACTGCAATAAATAAGATGGATCAAGTTAGAAAAATTATGGTTGTCATGTATATATATATACATGATAACCATCCTGATATAAAGTCTGATCTTGCATCTGTAATTAAGCATAAACAGCAGACAAAACGAGAGAGAGATGGTATTATTTGAATATCTAAGTATTAATTATCCATCTCCAAAGAAATTACATCAAGTAGGTAGGTCAATGAAGTCGTTAATAATGTTGAAGATAATTTTAATACAAAGTGTGATACGAACATTTAGAAAATATTCAGGAAATGATTCTAATTCCACTGCTAGTGAGAGTGATTATGAAACTGAAATTCTCAAAGGTATACCTTTAGCAAAAAGCAAATCATGGAATGAAAATGAAATAAAGGAGCTTTTATTATTATTTAGTAATTATGATTTATTATGCATTATAATTAAAGTGATAAATGTATGATTCAGTGATATTCTTAAACATCGGTTCACAAAACAAATTTATGACTAATTACGTCATATAGCAAAAAAATAAATGCATAGAAACACAGAATCAGTTGTTCTATTAAACGAATAAGTTCTTTTTTGAATGATGAAACTGGTTTAATACATTTTTTATTTGATGAAATGGTTGGAAAATCAGTTAATTCAGAAGAAAAAGTAATGCAAACTTTAAAGAATAACCACGGAACAAAAAATTGTGGACACCTATGCTCAATTGGTAACAAAAGTTAGATATGAAAGAAGCAGACTAACCATGCTTACAAAAAAACTTTTTAAACAACATCATATATTTATTCAAACCGTAAAATAATTTAGTGTTTTGGTTTTGGATTTTTTGATTTTATTTAAAGGTTTGACTTAATTTAAAGGTTTGACTTAATTTAATAGATTTTTGATTTTATTAATAACGTTGTATTTAATTTTAAAAGCTTTTTTAGTTTCTTGAATAACTTAAGTTTTTAAGATTTTGAGGTCGTTTTAAGCGAGTTATGCAAGTTAGGAGAATTTCGAGATTTCAAAATAAATTCAAAGAATATCTTTTTAGTATAATTTTTTATGTTGAGATTTTGATTGATGTTGAGTTTTAATTGATTTTTGTTACACTTGAACAAGTTATACTTTACACTGAACAAGTTTTACTTTTTACTGACTTTTTTTTTTAGTTGTTTTGTCTTTTGATCGTACACTTTTTTAATATTTTAAAAATTCCCCTTAATTTTTAAGTTTCTGAAAGTTTTCAGTTACTTCAAAAACTTTAACTTTTATTTAATAAAACGTTGAAATTGTTTTTGATTATATTTTTAAATTTTATACTAAAAAAATTATTAGTGGATGCTTGTTGGATTGGAAATTTTCGACATGATTTTCGAATTTAAGGAAATATAATTTATGGTTAAGTCAAAGTAATAAAATGAAATGGCTGCGCATTGGACTGTAACATCGAGTTCGGCTTGATACGTCATCGACGTCTTTTCTGATGAACCAGCTAACTAACGAATAAAATATTCATTTGTTTGTCGGTTCATCAGAAAATATCAAATATTAAATATTATTATAATGAACATCAGTTTATTATAATAATTACCAATTTTTATATTCCTTAACATTTATATTTTATTTTTATTTAATATTTATATTCTTATTAAAATTCGTTCTTTTTATTGTTAATATTATTAAGTATTTAATAATGTGTTCTTTTTTTATGTATTAAAATAGTTTCAAAAGTCATATGCGTGAAGTTATCATAGACATCTTATCATTTCTTTATTGGGTTAAAAGAAAGTGAGAACAACAAAGAATGAATAAAAATAAGATTGACATGCTGCTTAGTCAAAGAACAATTTTGTTTCTTGAATAAATGTTGCTCCACAAAGTTTGTATGAAGAACAAAAATTTTTTCTGAGAACCTTTAAGAAGCTACATCAGTAGCTTTTTAAGACGTCAAGTCGAAGATTGTCAGAAAATGGCATTAAATGAACATGCTAAAGTTTTAAGTTCGTACCAAGTTATCTAGTAAATCAAAAAAATTTTTCCTAAACATTAATTGGAAAATTTAGAATAAAATCAAAAAAACCCTCATAAAATATTCGTAATATGCCTTTTTGTTACTGAACTTTTATCACGTATCAAGTCTTAAATCTTTTATCTTAAAACTCTTAAGTCTTTAAATCTTTTAAGTATTAAATAAAATTTACATTTTTCACCCGTTTAATATATATAAAATAAAGATTAAATCAGAAACAAAATAATTTGCAACTTAAAAAAAGGAGATATTTAAGAATATATATGGTGTTCTATAATAATTAAATTCCGAAATTCCACGATTCCAAAGATAAAATTCAAAATTTTCTTATTTTTTGTAAATGCAATACATTTTAGTGAAGCAGCACCGAGCAGTGAACGCCTTAGAGATAATAATAAAATAATAAGAGTGAACCAAATTGAGATAAAAGTACCAAATGGCAGGTGTTCAGTGGAAAAAAAAGAGCCTCTAAGAACAGAAATACTAAAAATTATCTAAAAGTGTGCATTCAAAACAGTAGCATGAGATTTTAGAATAAAAATAAACAATGAAAAGTATAGGTTTTCTCAAACCTCACTCTGTTTTTTCGGACACCTATAGAAAACAGAATGTTGAAACCTGATCCCAAAAAGTTCCAGAACTTACAACAATATCCTATTCTAATTAATATTAAACAATTAAACATCTTGAAAGGCTTCTTCGAATACTATGGTAAATGGATCCCGAACTGCACCAATCTAACTGCCATTTAAACTAATTCTCGTGACTCAATAAGCAAAAATATCTCACTTTCAGATGAACCTATCTTTTCCACTAAATAACTAAAAGACAAACTAACCACTGCATCTTTAGTGACACCTTATACAAATATTCCACTTAAAGTTAAAACTGACGCTTCTCAAACTGCTATTAGTGGAGCGCTAAGTCTTTTAAACTAGGAAGACCTATTGCATTCCTCTCCAGAGTTCTATTGAGACCTGAAAGTCGCCAATCTGTCATAAAACGAGAAGCAACGGCTATTAGGGAATGTTGTTTTCGATGGAGACATTTACTGTTTTCTCCTCCAAAATTCGATGTTTTAACAGATAAAAAAGTTATTCCTTTTTTTTTTAATTCAGAACAAATTTCCTTAATAAAAAGTGAAAAATTGCAAGATCGCGCATAGAACTATCGGTTCAATATTTCATATAGATCTGGACCAGAAAATATTGCAGCAGATGCACTCTCTAGATGCCTTGCCATAAATACCAAATTTCTTAAACTACGACAATTACATATCAAACTATGCCACCCAGGTATAACACGATTGAACCACTACTAGAAGACACGGAATTTACCCTATACTGTTGGTGAAACTAGAGACATAATTTTTGACTGTCAAGTATGCTGTGAGCTCAAACAAAAGTTTTTTCAAACCCCGCCTGGTCAACTCATTTCTTTTACGAGACCATTGGAAAGACTCGCTATGGATTTTGTTGGCCCTCTTCCCTTAAAAACAGCAAACGAATACCTTTTAGTTATAATTGATGTGTATTCCATATACCCATTTGCATTGCCTTGTTTCTAAAAGATGTTTTATTACTCTGATAGAGTAATAAAACATCTTTTAGAAATATTTTTTCACTTTGGAACCCGTGCCTGCATTCACTCCAATCGTAGTACTCAATTTAAAGGAAAAAAATTAAAAAACTTTCTTATAGGCAACGGTGTCTGCAAGACGCGAACAACACCATATTGACCACAAGGAAACGGGCAATGTGAAAGACTAAACTCCATAATAAAAACAATAAACTTAGCTTTACAAAGTTTTGAATTAAAAATAAGTGACTGGGAACTGATACTCGCCGCAGCTCTATCCTCTATTTAATCACTAGTACTCACTTCAATAAATTCTCGTCCACAAAACCAATAAATGCTTAACTGTTAATGCTTAACGCTTAACTGTTACTGGTGTTGATCTACCTGACTTTAATGTGCGTCAATAATTTTTCAATAATTAGCTTTGCTAATTATTGACTAAAGTCACACGTTGCATATTTTTATTATTATAACGTTTTGTATAACGAATATAACAATAATATTAACAAGAGTCGCAAGTTCTATTTTTAAATGCTATATATAGCAAACAATTTTTTTGTAAAAACGTTGAAGTTGTTAATAATTAATAAAAACATTAAAAACAAAATGGCTTTTAAATGCATTCAACAACACCAATAAAAATTACCATCAATTGAAAGAAGACCCACTGGTAGAACTAGTCACTTTGCTTGGAATTATATTACTCCACTATGCACTTATAACATATATGAATGGCAGAATTGACACTGTATCAACACAACAAGTAAAGGGAACGCCGGTTCTGGCACATTTTTTTCTACCATAACTCCATCCATAATTTTTTAACTAATCTCACATCATATAATCACATCACATCTATAATTTCATATCTTTTTTAACCATAACTCCATCCATAGTTTCTTAACTCATTTCAACCATAACTCCATCCATAATTTCTAAACTTATTTCGACCATGAATCCAACCATAATCTCACATCATACTTCTACAATAACTCCATCCATAATCTCACATCATATTTCTACAATAACTCCATCCATAATCTCACATCATATTTCTACAATAACTCCATCCATAATCTCACATCATATTTCTACAATAACTCTATCCATAATCTCACATCATATTTCTACAATAACTTCATCCAAAATCTCACATCATATTTCAGCCATAACTCCAACCATAATCTCACATCACGTTTTAACTGTGATCCCAACCATAATCTCACATCATGTTTCAACTATGATCCCAACCATAATCTCACATCATATTTTTACCATAACTCCAACCATAATCTCACATCATATTTCAACCATAACTCTATCCATAATTTTTTAACATATTTAACTATGATCCCAACCATAATCTCACATCATATTTCAACCATAATTTCTTAACTTATTTATAATGCGGTAGTGGTGTAGTGGTAAGAGCGCTCGCTTTGTAAGCGAGAGGTTCTGAGTTCGACTCCCACCACATCCCTGAAAGTACCGCGCTCAACTTAGTTTCTCCGCGCAGCGGCCTTGCTCGGCATAGTTTGTGTTTCGGGGTTAAAAAGTTGAGAGAGGGTTGCACCACGAATAACAACTTAAAAAAAAAAAAAAAAAACACAAAAAAATGAGTAGCCTCCTCGACTGAAGTGGCCCCACTAGGGCCTTGGGGAGGTGAATATTCTAAAAAAAAAAATTTATAACATTATCTTAACCAAAATTTCTGAGCTAATAATATAAAGAAAAAAAAAACAAAGAAAAATAATATAAAGAAAACAATAATTTTAAAATTATAAAAAATCAATTTTATAATTTTTTGTTTAACATTATAATTAGATCATAAAAATTTAAGCGTAAATGAAATATAGCTATGCATAATAGTAAAATTGTCCTATAAATGCATAAAAACTTCCAGATTGTCCAATTTGTTCATCTCCAGAGTTTAATATAACCACTAATCTTCTTCCATTAGTAACGCTAGACATAGAATTGGTATAATTTACGTAAAATGAGATAGTAGTTGTAGAATCAATTGTTGCTTTTGATTGATACAATAGTCCAGATGATGTATTATTAAATAAGACTACATTAGCACCGTTACATGAAGAAAGATAAAAATTTTCTAAACTAGATGAACAGTAAAAACATGAACAATTAACATCATACCCAGGAAATATTGTATAATTACATTGTTAAATTGCGTCCAAGGCTGTATAGCAGAGTTAGTATTTACAGGAGAATTGAGTGGGTCATACATGCGTAATAATTCCCACCAATTTCCAGAAGCAACAACAATATGAAATCTAGCATATTTTAAATAAACATAATTATTATTACTTACAATATCCAATAATATATATTCTCTACCATAAACTGTATTCAAATATCTAAATGTTGATGAGTATAATTTAAGAGATGAAATTTATTACGGTATTGATGGACTTAATGTAATAAAAGGTTTTAGCCAATATGTTAGCGTATTACCAGTTTTATTGAGCAATTAAATTGCTAGATTGGCTTTAAATGGTAAATCAAGTTTAAAATATCCTCCTAATCCTTACTTGAATCTCATATATTTAATATTTCACATTCTTTTTTTTTGTGTATTTTTAGGTAATTCGTCTCTTACAAATTACAACCTTTAAAATATATAAATTTTAGTAATCTTCATGTGTTATATATACTTTAACAACTATTTTTCTTTACTCGATTAATTTTTTTTTTACCTTTTCCGTGTACTTTGGAAGAATACAACTTTGATCTGAGTCCTACAAATTCTTCAATTTGCGCTCATTCTGATTCATTTTTAAACATATCTATTACTTTCTTATTAGCACAAACTTTAAAACCTATATTAGTAATTGCTGGGTGCTCATTTTCATCCATCCATTTAAAACCATGTGTTGGTAGTGGTTTACTCATTACCCACCCGCATAAATTATTTGCATCTAGATATTGGATGAATGTTGATTGTTTGCTTTGATCATACTTATCACCCATGTACTTATTATTAGAAGTTCCCAATATATTAGATATCATACTAATTCCACCTTTTATTCCTTTCTTTATCATCAATATCATATCATAATCACTCAACAATTCTAATTTTATTTTTGCTTTCTTTAAACCAGCGTCCCAATCTAATCCTGATATAATACTAAGCGGAATCTAATTTATAACAATTAATACAAACGTCTCTAAAATTTTTGAGTAAATCAGTTAGTAACAGCACATTTAAAATGTTGTACAAATCATGGTGATCTCTAAATGTTTTACAATTAAACTCGTTCCATACAATTTGTGCATGTGAGTAATCATCATTACTTATATCTTCATTGTTTAATTTTGAAAAGAATGATTCTTTTGGTGGTAACTGTGTCTTAGAAAATTTATTAATAGAATCAACCAAGTCATATGAATACATACCTTTTCTTAATAACAAATCTAATTTTTTACCAGAATATAATTTTCCGATATTTTTACATTGGTCTTTTGGTAAATTCTTTGATAAACTATCTAAATTAGAAGGCATAAATCTAAAACTGTCTATGAAACGAAGCTCACGTTTATCTTCAACAATCTTACCATCTTTAATAAACTCACCAACTTTAATTTTTCTAGAAAAGCTAACATACTTTTCTTCATTGTTTGGTATACAACTCAACTCTCCTCTAGATAATTTGTTTATA
Organism: Hydra vulgaris; assembly: GCF_038396675.1. NCBI lineage: Eukaryota > Metazoa > Cnidaria > Hydrozoa > Anthoathecata > Hydridae > Hydra > Hydra vulgaris. Next base: position 734,662 of record NC_088931.1, read on the forward strand.
AACAAGTAACAATCTTAACCAGATAAATTGTGAAATATAACTGGAAAGAATTCTGGAATTTTATAATTTAAATTACAAACATTATGAGCAACACCTCCATATTTTCCAGTAATATGGTAGTAGTCACGTACTTTATCATTTTCAGATCTTTTCCAAAAATGTGACACTCTGTTGCTGCATTAAAATCATCTTTGTTTTCAAGAGTATATATCATCTTCTTTTTAAATTGAATCATGTTGCAAGTTTTCTTAATATCTTCTTCTTAGCTGTCAACGAATTTTTGTGCAACATCATCTGTTTCATTACTTGCAGTAAATGTGACTGGATTGCTCTGGTAAAAATCATCAATACATTTAATATAATAACAGAATGAACTCGGAATATGTCTCTGATACTGTTTAGTACAGGAATCATTCGGATTTGGTGTACAAGTGTTGACTAGTTTGATAAAACTTTCAAAGTCGGCATATACTTCAAATGCAACTCTCATTGATCTATTATGATTAATAAATTGCATTGTTGAATTTGGTTTTGGAAGTTCAATACGTACTGAATTATGTGTGTCACAATTCAATTTGTGTTTAGATAAATATTCTTCCGTATTAAACCCAAGTAAGAAATTTCTTCAATAACTCACTTCATGTTGATGACTGGATGTTTGTGAAGGAAGTAATCTGCTTAAACTTTTTATTAAACAATAATGATTAGTTTTACCACTTGAGATTAATAGTAAGTCTATTAAATGTTTACGAATATTATTTTTCGACACACTTAAAATATGAACTGTTGAATCTTCATATCCAAATACGTTGACACTGATATCTGTATTATTTTTCTCAAGTTGTGTAATTTGGTTTAATGATACTGGAAATTCTATTTTTTCTCAATTTATTTTTCAGCCTTATTTTTAAGCTCCTTATCTACTTTTTCAGAATTTTTATCTATAGGATTTAATGCTCTTGTGACACACCACTTAAAACCACTTAAAACACTCATTCTCTTCATTTTTTTATATTAGTTATTGCCAACTTTTTATCTAGAATGTATGATTGGAATGTATGATTTAGCTTTAAGAGGATTATACTCTATAATATTTACATCCATCTTTTTAATGAAACAAATCTCCAATTTGACCCCAATTTGATTTGTTGGAATGATGATAAGCTTTACAAAATTCTCAACTTTGCTGTTTCATATAATTCTTTCAAATCTGTTGATTCTAATACAACCTTACTCTTCGTTGAAAATGAAGCAGTTGTGGTAATAGTTTCTCCTGTTTTAATATTAGTACGCTCCATTTCACAATTGAGAACTATATAAACCTTTGATTTTCTATTTTCATTTAGTACTTTAATTGCGTTGTTTTTTACAAAATTCATAAATGATAAAGCATCATAACCTTTTTCACCTGCAGCTGTAAATTGTTTTGTAATATTCTTAATAGATGATTGTGTTAATTTAAATTCTATTTGGTTTTTAATTCCAAATTTATTCTACAACTTTACAACTTTAGATTTTAATTCTTCAATCTCTTCATTAGCTGTTTTTTATATTGTATCAGTAACAGGCGTAATCCAATCTGCAATAGAATTATACTTACTACTTGATTCTTTTTGAGATATTGCTGTATTAGTTGCAATAAAAGGTGTAGGAGTTAAAATTGTTGAAGATGCTATATCCGGAATCGGTTTGACTAGTATATTTTTTACTGCTCTTTGTTAAACTAATGCAGTTTCTTCTAACGCTTTTATGAGATCACTTTTTCTCATTCTATAATAATATTTAATTTTTCGCTCTTTTGCGATTTGTTGTAATTCTTTGACATTTTTGTTTTCCACTTTTATATAACAAGATTATTTTTTATACTTTTTTTTTTTTTTTATATCATTTTAATATTTTTATTTTCTATTCATAAAGTTTTTTTTATAATACATATATAAAATTTTTTTTATATATGTAAAGATTTTATATGATTTCCGCGATTGTTTCTTGATTTTTTTTTCAGATTTTATTATCTCAATTTTAACGCCATTATCAACTTTTCCATCGCGTAATTCAAAATATCTCCATCCATGCTTAGTTAAGCGCATAGCACTATATAATGATGAGTATATTGTAATTTCTCCTGTTTCAATGTTAGGTAATTTAATAGACACTGGATTATTTCTAATTGCCTCTAATCTTTCAAATTTTGGATCTATAATTTTTTCTGGTGTTTAACAATTTTTTCTAGATCTCCCAACTGGTCTTTTCTCATTTACTTCTTTCACTTCAATCATAATAGATTCTTTAACTAATAACCCATTATCCATAGCAATCATTACTAATGTGGCGAGATTGTCAGATGTTTTTGAAATGTTATTTTCTTCAAATCAGTTTTTTAAATTTTTCTTTGTATATTTCATATTCATTTTATTATGTAAAGAAAAAAATTTAACTTATTTTCAAAAAATTTTTAATAAACAATATTCATTTTATTTCCGTCTGATTGAAATTGTAACAAACTATCAGATATTACAACACCAAATGCTTCAGTATGTGCTGGAACAGCTGCATTAAATGTTGCTTTAATTTGAACATCTACTAATGATGATTTTAACCTTTCTAATTGTTTACTAACATCAAAAACCATATGTGGGTATAAATCTTTAAAGTCAGAAGGAGTTATATTGCTTTGTGTAATCGATTCATTCATTCCATGAAATTTTTCACTAAACACAGATGCATCTCTATAACTTTTGAAAATTGCTGATTTGGGAATGATAAATTATAATCAACAGCAGGATATCTTTCCTGATTAAGCATAATGTACATGTTTTTCAAGACACTATGATCAAATATTGAAGAATTAAGTTCTTGGTTTCCATCTTTATTTGTTTGAAATCCAACAATAATGTATCTTTGGTTTTCAGAAGATGTCTTTACGCTCAGTCTCCAGAAAATATAGTAGATTGTGGAACAGATATCGCATCACACTGCCGCGCATGAAAAGATACTGGAAGAGTCACTTTTGAATCAATATATTTATAAAGATTAATCCTTTCTACATTTGATGGGATCATATGCGGTATAAACAATGATATTTTCTCAAGATTAACTTTTCTTGCAGCTGCAGCAGCAAGTCTAAAAATTGCATCATCTTCACTTTTTCTTACAAGAGTTAGTTTATGTTTAAATCCATAAATAACTTTGTTGTAATCATCACAGTATCCAAAAATGTGTCTTTAAGGTATGGTGAATGAAAATGTACCTTTTGTAGTTGATTTTTGAATTATGTAAGCTTGTCTTATTGCAAACCCTGAGTTATTAGCAAGTACTGCTGTTGCTATAGAAACAAGCAGTTACAAGTAAAATAAAACTACCATGGTCAAAATTTCCAGGTGAAATGCATTTACCTGGTATGAACTTTGAAGGTCCTGGTACTAATGTAGATGAACAATTAACTTCTTACACGTTTTTACAGGCATTTTTGAAATTGAATTTCCCATCCCATGTCCCATTCTTTCTGTATATTGTGAATAAAGACTGGTTATCTGCTCAGTCATTTCTTTCAACTCTTGATGTGTTAACAGCCGTCCTAGAAGCTTTGCACTGTTTCCTCCTGAAACAGCAGCAACTAGAGGTGATCATTAAAGTTTGATGGAACTATCTTCTTCACAAGATAATACTTCAACTTCATTCGACTCCATTAAATTATTATATTTTATTTTGCTGTTTATATAAATTACAATTCCCTTTCACAAAAAATGTAAGTTTTTGTTTGACACTCAAATGAATTTAAAGATTTTGCAATATGCAAATTGCCTTTCAGAAAAGAGTTCCATAGCTTGGGACCTCTAAAAGTTATACTATATTCTGTGGATTTGTTTACTTTTTAGGTAATTTATATGCGTTACTTTGATTTATTCTTACGTTTAGGCCTTTTCAATTTCAGTTGCTGAGTAGGATATAACATGTCTTTTAAAAAGAGCACTTTTAACATTGAGGAGATCAAGGAAATTTGGACAAAGAACTTAATCCAGTTTCAAGCCCAATCAAAGTGAGGCAAAGTAGCAAATTACGAAACACCAATGACTGAAAGGAGTCGCATGCCCCAGAAAAACCAAGGCACTGGACAATTTAAATTTCTTAAATCCACCACCAAAGAACGGAGAGAGAGAGTCAGTGTAATTGTTGTTGAGATTTTTTATTTTTTTTTTACCTCCTTACCTTAAAAAAAGAATAAAAAAAGAAGGCCACTACAGACCAGGAGGCTATTTTTGTGTTTACAACCCTCTCTCAACTCTATAACTCCAAAGCACGAACCTCAATGAACAAGGCCACTGCGCGGAGAAACAAGTTGAGCGCGGTACTACGAGGGACGTCGTGGGGATCGAACTCGCAACTTCTCGCTTGTGAGGCGAGCGCGCTACCACTATACCACTACCGTATTTTAAGAGCTTAAAGTCCTATGAAGCGAAACATTGAACTTTCTACCTGTATCCGATCAAGTCATTTGCGTAAAAAAAAAGCAAAACTTTTGAAAGACTATGAGCGCTGCAAAAAGAAACAAAACTTTAATACATTGAATGAACTGTTTGACATTACCAAGGTTAAAGACAAATGGTTGTGCAAAGAAGATGAGAACCTGTATAAAAGCAAATTGATAGCAAAAGCCACATTGGTGGTTTCCACTAACAAACCTTCTTGTGCCAAGACTACCCTCGACTTTTTTGTGTTGTCATAGACGATGAGCTCAATGGATTAACAAAGTCAACAAGTATTGTGAAGGATTTGGTGAGTAATTATGATGAATTAAAAGCAACCTTCAGCAACGGTACAAATGAGATTAAGGAAACAGGCGGCAAATGAGACAACATAAAGTTTCTTTACCAGCTAACTCGTGTCTTCCGTCACCACACTTGGATGAATTAGATGCCTTTCGTAAAGTTTCAACAGATCCCAAACATCAGAAATGCACGCTGGGACTCTCGAGCCATTCTAGTCCGTCTTGCTTTTATTCTGACGCCCAAAACAAGTCAAAAGCTGCGTAAAATCTGTTAATTTGTTTCCTCCTCATGGGCCAACCATTGGTTTAGCAGTCCATTGTCCCGCGCTGAAGACTTTGATAAACTATCTGCTGTGCTAAATGGTAATCCAAAAGGTTTCAGATGCTTGCAAGAACACTAGAAAACATACGAATCAACATCGCCGTTTTGCGATCAAAGTTTAAAAGACCTGTACGACTTCTGTCTCAGCGAAGAAAATCTCCACAAGATTCATCCTGTCCGATAACATTATTGTAAATAATTGGCTTCCTTGTGTGTTTGATGACTCTAAAATGTTGCATATATAGGACACTGAAACTTGTATTCAATTTTGTAACTGCTCAAAGGCACCTCAAAAATTAGGCAAAAAAGCTTATAAATAACAATTTTTAAATCTTTTTGTGCGTGGCATTTTTTATCAAATAACCTTAAAAGAAAGATTTTATCTAACCTTTAATGAAAGCTCATCAAAGAATGATACAGGGTAACGAGGTTGTAAAAAAGTCGCCCTAATATATACATATATGTGTGTGTATTAATAATATAAAAATTAAATTTTTATATTATTATATACCAAAAAGGGTTTAAGCTTTAGGTTCCTTTTTATATGGGTTTCGTAGTTGTTTTATGAAATATAAAATATAGCCCTGGAATACATAAAAATACCTAAAATTAGTAATTGGGAATGCGTAAAGTTTTTTAAATGCATAAAATAAATTTTAATTAGACTGCCACATTATTGTTAGTTTAGTTTATAATATTGATGCTTTAAGAAAAGCTATTTAAGCTAGTAACTATGCAAAATCAACATTTGCCAGGCATTTCAGGTGTCACTATCAAACAATTAAAAAATCCATAGTAGCATAACATTTGTAGAAATTAGGTAATTATTTTTTCAGTTTTCATTTGTTAAGGGTAATAAAATATGTAGTTCCTAAGCAATTTATGTATCCATAGCAACCCAAAATTAAAACTAATGTCACCATTGACATTAGTTTTAATTTTGGGTTAAAACACCATAAGTTATTAGTTTTGTATAGTTTCATTTTGACTTAATTTTATATTACTCAGAAATATAACATTAAGTCAAGATGTTTTCTTTTCTTTACTCAATGATAACTTGTCTCTTACAAAATTATAATCACAGTTTATACAAAATCATATACTTTACATATTTCAACCACACATAATACATTACAACCCACATGAACATATTTACAATTTCACCTTAACCATATGAATACATTAGCAATTACATACAAAACCGTACAAGCATATTAACAACAATTATCAAATACAAACGCACTTAAATTAAAATCCACTTGATACGGAACGGAACACTGTAACATTTAACTTAAGGTGGTTCCTATGTAATCAAAAAAAGTTACTTTTTATTCATTAAGCATTTTCTCAAAAGAAAGTAAGCATTAATTTTCTCAAAAGAAAATTTTGTTTTCGAACTCGAAAATTTCGAACACAAAAATATATTGATGATCACATGGAGGCCTATAAAAGTCAAAATAACGCTTAAAAATAGAGTTTACTAAAAACACAATTACGCACGAATAAAAATTCATTTTACTTTTAAATATTGTAATGCTTGTGCGTGCTACCTGTATGTAGTGCGTGAATTTCTTTTAATTAAAAGATCATGTTTCAACTCAAAGTTATGCCTCAAAACAATTGTATTTTCAAAAAATCTGTTGCTAGGCCTCCGATCTTAGTTCCCTTACCACAACTTACAAGTAATAAATTTATTTGAAAAAAACTCAGGCACTAGCAGTACACTGGATAAATAAGCCCAGGAAATTTAAAGTAGTTATCACTATTAATTCAAAAGTTGTGATGTTTTTAGTGATAAAATTTTCTTGAAAAAAGATACGGTAGATAATCAAAAAACAAAAAAAAAATTGTTTATAAAACTAAAATCTTCCTTTTAAATAAGTTTCTCCTCTCTCTTAATGTAAGTCACTATCCAATAAACCCTTCTTGATGGCTTTTAGTGTTTTTATTTTTTATTTTGACTTATCTGATGTTTTAATAAGTAAATTTTGGATGTTACGTCGGTTCATTTTTTCAGATTTAATATTGAAACAGACACCGGTCTGTATTCCAAGTTTTTCATACATTTTAACAAGTCCAAATTGACCATCATTGAATTGACGAATAGCGCTAAATACACCTAACTGTAGAATTGATTTTACTACAAAGATTTGTTAGGACAACCAGATAATATTAATCAGAGACTCGTTAGCATTTTGAGTTTTCCTGTGGATGCACTTGCGAAGAAGGTTGTTATTTGAAAGGTCTTGGAAAATCTTTGACAAGGTAGGAAACATCCACTTTGGTAAGTTAAACCTTTTTTTGTTTTTTTTAAGTTTATTTTTCTTCTAACTACACCACCATTCTTCACCTGGTGGACAATGTCGCGCTTATCTAAGTTAAAAATTTGGTACAATGATGAAGGATAGCACCTATCCAATTTTTCATTGTGTAAATTTTTTCATCGTTAGTGCAATTTAATTTTATACTTCTTCGAATGGCAATACCATAATAATTTGTTACTAAATTGATGGAGTTGTTTGTCAGTTTTACTTTCTATTGCAGAATTTTCGTAATCAGAAAATAACTTATAATTAATATTTCTAAAGGCAGTATTAGATATTGAGTGCATATTCATACACCGTGCAAATGTTTTAATCAATTCGTGCCCTTTACCATTTTCTCAAAATGCCATAACCAATCAAACATCAACTTCACTCCATACATTTTTTCTGAAGCACTAAAAGATGAAGTATACTATTTTTACATTTTCTACAAAAGTAAACAATTTATGGGAAAATCTCTTTCCATCATCCAAATTATTAGATATTGTGACTTTGGCTTCTCCACATTCTTGACCCTTGTTTCCTAAAGCTATCATTTCCATAAGTATTTTAAAATTTATAAATAAAAAATAATCATCACTACTTCCAGAATGTTCAGCTGGTTTAATAGTAAATTTTTTTTTGGTGGTATTTTCAATATTCACATTTTTTTTATTTCCTTTGATACCACATTTATTTATTACAATATGCACAGATTTTCTTCAACCACGAGCTCCAACACCCTTTCTTGATGACTTTCTTTTGTTATTTTGAAGGTTTGCCATATCAAATCTTTATTATTTTACTAGAATCTAACTAAAATGTTAAATAATTTCAACAAACACATTAGAAAACAGTAAAAAGTAAAAAAATTATTATAAAAAAACCTGCCTGCACTTTGCAACAGCATAACTTATAATTATTAAATATTTAACAATTAGACGTACAAGGCAACATTAGAATTGCAAAAGAGATATACTACTTTAAGTTTTAAAGTATATTTAAGGTTACAACTAAAAATAAAAATGGTTGCTATGGCCGTTGCTAGATCCTAAAATTATACCTACATGTATAAAATTGTAAATATTGTAAAAAACAAAAACAAACTTAAAAATAATACCACGAGAAAGAGCATGAAATTTTTCATCAGAGTATCTAATTTTCCAAAAAATTAATTAAAAAAAAAATTTTGACTATTGATTATGTAGGAACCACCTTGATATAATTACATTTTGTCCAGTAAAAGTGAATTCTGGCCCACTGTGCATGGCTTGAAATTTGATTGAAAATGTTCTGAAAAGGTTGAAGATTGTTTTGTTAAGGTAAGTACCTATACAATCAAATAGGTGAAAATCTCAAAATTTTCATTTTTTTTAATTTTATTGCTTTAAAAACAAAATTGCAAATGTAATTTTATAGCTGCTTTACGTAATACAACTAATGGTTTTTTTTGTAGATTCTATTTATTTTGGAGGTTAGTATAAAGTGGTATTTAGGAAAAGTTTTATTTATATCTTGTGCAAAATTGTTTTTAATGGCAAAGAAAAAAGTTAGTTACAGATAAAGAAAAATGTTTTACTCAAAACCAACATACAAAAGCTGGTTTAAAAAAAAATACTATTACCAAATGCAATTAACTTTGATGCAAATGTAGCATATAAAAGTCCTGAAAGACAATATATTTTGTTAGATTTTGATGTTTTGGAAAGCATAATTGGTATAGTTGGTGGAATTTGTCCTGAGTGTTTTAATCAAGTGAATATCAAGAACTTTATTTCTGAAAAAAAAGAACGAGGAAATAAAATTTCTATCAGTTGGCAAACCTGTGAATGTTTAGATTTATTTTCACATCCAAAGAAGTAGATGCTTCTGGAGAATCTGGACAAAAAGGATATTATGTGATCTTGAGATCTACATTTCGAGATCAGATCTGGCATTTCGAGAAACCGGTCTGGGTCATGAAGCAATGAAAAAGTTTTCAATGATTATGAACTTGACTGAACCGATTAATGATAATGCATATAATACAATAAATAAAAAACTAATGGAAGCTTATTCAAAAGTAAGTGCTGACAGTATGCCAAAAGCAGCAGATTTATATGTTGACAAAAATTAATTACGCAATAACTGTACAGTAAGCCACTACCAAAATATACTTTTTTCTAAGATCATATTGGCTCACTTTGGGATTTGTTGTACATACTAATCTAAGACAATCCTGAAAATTTTAGAACAATTGGGGTAAGAGCAATTTTGGGAAACGGTTTTAATTACTTTAAGTAATTTCTTGTTTTTTATGAATTATTCATTTTTATTCATTTTCAATATTTATATACTTTAGTACAAACTCTGATACAAACATTCTTTCCATTAGAATATTTGAATATTAAGGAATGAATATTAACCACATAATCTTTAAAAGAGGGGCAATCTTTTTTTCTTTTTTTTTTTTTTTATACATGTTTTATTTTACAACTACAAAGTAATTACAAGTTATCAATCACTGATTGGCAGTAAAGATATGCAAATTTAAATCATAAATATAAAGTTCAAAATATACAAGCTAAATAAAAATATAGTTGCTTTCAACTCCGGGACGTGAATAAAATAAATACCAATTACAACAAGATAATAACGTGTAAGTAAAAACAATCCTAGAAATATATCTCTATATTACTCCAATTAAAATGAAAAATACAATAAATAAAAATAATCTGCTGATTTTTTGGAGGAGAGTTTAGATGTTTCACTATAAGTTAATTTACCACATTTCAAGATAATGTTGGTGTATAAATATGATAAAAATAAAATTTGTGTAAGATTGATAAAAAGAAATACTTATTTGTAGTCATAGGAAGCTCGCAGAAGACTTAAGTCAGTCTTGTCATCGAGTACCTATTTCTTAGACGTGTAATACACATAAAAAATCAGTTGCATACGTGGTATATATGTACGTGTTACATATATACCTTGTTATTAATATTATTTTTATTATCGATTTGTATTAAAAGTTAAGTTACATTTATTTATTTATTCAAATTTAAAAAAATTCCTTACAGTTGTTTAATTTAATTATTGTAGATTTTAACTTTTTTTTCAGAGAGTGTTCGTTGTTTAAGTTTAATAGTGATTCGTTTCTGGAAACTAATTTGTTAAATAAATAGGGACCGCAATATGTAATTGAGAATTTTGAGAGTCTTGTTGCTTCTTAAATTTGCCTGTTGCTCTTGTATTGTATTTATTTATATTGTTTTTAAAAAAGTGTGCTGTAAAATGCTCTGGAACCAGACTTAGTTTATATTTAAACATGAAAAGTATATTTTGAAAAATATTTATTTGGAAAACATTTAGTGCTTTCATTTGTTCCAGTAAGGGTTGAGCATGAGTAAATTTGCTTTTGTTGTATACTAGTCTTGAAGCGTGCTTTTGACGTAAGTAAAGTGGTTGTAATTTAGATTTGTGGGTACTGCCCCATGCTATATTGGCATACATGAGATAGCTATGTATGAATGAGAAGTAGATAAGTTTGAGACTTTTTTGTGACAAATATGGTCTTGCCTTGTAAAGTAAACCTATGTTCTTTGATATTTTTGTGTTTATTTAGTTTATGTGGGATTTCCAGGAGATGTGTTCATCAATTAGAACTCCTAAAAACTTTGTATTCAGAGCTCTTTTGATGGATATATTTTCTAAATTAATTGTTGGTAGGTTCAGGGGAATTTTTTTAATTTGTTGATTAGAGTGAAATAGTATATACTTAGTTTTTTCTATATTGAGTGACAGTTTGTTTGATTTAAACCAAATGTTAACTTTTTTTAGTTCAGCATTTTTTTTTTTCATAGAGGTCTTCAATTGTCTTTGACGAGTAAAATAAGTTTGTATCGTCGGCAAACATTATAGTTTTAAAGATATTAGAGGCGTTTGGAAGATCGTTTACATAAATAAGAAACAAAAGAGGAGCAAGAATGGAACCTTGGGGTACACCACATTTTGTTTTTAATAAATTTGAGTTGCTTTTTCTATCTATAATAACACACTGTTGTCTGTTATTAAGGTAGTTTTTAAACCAATTTAAAGCTTGATTTTTTATACCATAGTTTTTCATTTTTGTTAGTAAAATCTCATGGTTGACGGTGTCAAATGCCTTTGACAAATCAATAAAGATCCCTAATGTGATTTTTTTTTCAAATGATCTACTTATCCTATTTGAGAGGTCAAGGATTGCATGCTCAGCTGAGTGTAGCTTTTGAAAACTATATTGACCTTTATTGATAATTTTGTTAGTTTTTAAATATTCATTTAATTTATTATAGATTATTCGTTGTAGAAGTTTTGAGAATACCGAAAGGATAGAGATTGGTCTATAATTGTTTAAAGAATTGGTTTCTCCTGATTTATATATTGGTATAATTTTAGAGATTTTTAGTTTATCAGGTACAATACCTGTTGAAATTGATAAATTAAATATTCGGTAAATTGGATTATGTATCTCCTCAAAAACATCTAAGACTACTTTGCAAGAGATATCATCGATTCCTGGGGACTTAATTTGTGATTTAATTAAAGTGATTTAATAGCTATTTCAAGTTCGTCGTGATTTATTTCATTGAAACTTAAAGAGCAGTGTGAGTCTGTTAAGTAATTTTTAAATGTATTATTTGGGCATTGAATTTTCGATGCAAGATCAGCACCAATGTTGGCAAAGTATTTATTAAATTCATTGGAAATATCTCGCTTGTTGTTTGATTCACTTTCATTAATTATTACTCTAGAAGGCATTTTGTTAACATTAAATTTACTTTTACCAATAATTTCCTTCATAATGTCCCATGTCTTTTTTAGGTCACCATTAAATTTTTGTATTTGATTAGAATAGTATAAAATTTTGTGTTTTTTTTTTATTTTTTCAAATAGGTTTTTGTATTGCTTGTAAAGGGAAAGGTTTGCTTCGCTTCTATTTTTTAAGTATTTTGCGAATAGTTTTTGTTTTTGTTTTGAGGATTTTCTTACTTCTTTTGTTATCCATGGACAATTTAAATATTTTGTTTTTATTTCTTTTTTTTGAATTGGAAAACTTTTATTATATTGTAGGATAAATAAAATTTATAAAGTTAATGTTCGCAGAGTTTGTGTTTCCTTGATCACATTCTTGGTAGACCTTTTGCCAATTTGTTGCTGATAGCAAGTCCTTAAATTTTTGAGTAGACTTTTCATCGATAATTTTTTTATAACTTTTTCCCCCATAACTTTTTTAAAACCTGTTTTATCCATAAAAATTTTGATTCTGCCTGCTTTAAGCCCCTATTTATATCTGGAATTACCGCGTTCAACATGTTTCTTTGCGCAAGGATGATTTCGAAGTTAAGGGGTTTATTATTTTAAAAAAATAATTCTTGACAATAGTCAAGTCAAGGACTTGTGGTAACTCAATTTGTCAAGTCAAGGACAAAGTGGTAACTCAATTTGGTAAAATACACATCCTATTAAATGGATTCGTCAGTTTAAAAGCCTTTCTAATACTACAACTAAGCCATTATCTGCACCAGTATTAGCAGAAGTTTTTTTAAGAACAATAGCACCAAATTACTAATGCTGTTGTATTTTTCGAGTATTTTTAGTGTATCGGTTTCATTGTAATTCCTGTTCCATTTTTTTCACATAGTGGTTTTGCAAAAAACTCATGATTCTGATTTTTATAACCATCATTTATAACTATTTCCACATCATAAGTTTTACTGATACAATCATTATCTGAAAGGAGTATCATGTCACTTGTTATATTGATTTTCTCCTTAATTTTTTTTTCTTACAATCTTGGCCGTCTCCTTCTTATTAATTTTGCCTATCTGCCACATACCAAAAGGCCCTCGCCTATCTTTCTAATCCTTTAAATACTCTCTTTCTAGAACTGCAACCTTAAAGAAAGGATTTAAAAAAATTACTAACATTAAAAAAAATTAAACAAAAAAACTAAATGTCTCCTGTTTGCTTTCTTCACATAAACATACATAGTGCTCGTTAGAGCTACCCATGCTTTAAACATTTCTAAAGGGTAATATGTATAATAAAATACAATGCCATAATTTAGAGTAGAAATAAAAAGCTGTGCAAGTGTAAAATTTGTTGGCAGTTTAGTCACAAATTTGTTTGAAAAAACATATTGTTTAATATTGTGGCTTTTTGAAATTGTATTATTAATTTTAAACCTGTAATCACAATTTAAATAAGGACGTTCACTTCTGCAAGCTGATATATCAAATAACTTTTAAAGGTTATTTTTCCAACCAACACTGTTTTTATGCTTTGAAGCTTTAGATGGTTCAGCTGCAATTACTTTTTAAAATGTTCTTTGTATCTTATTTCTTTTATTTACATAATTTATAACATTTTTATACATTACATCTTTAATGATCATCTAAAGGAATCCATAGCAACATGACTCCAGAAAAATGAATCCAGAAACATAGTCAGACTTTATACTAATTTCATTAGTATAAAGTCTGACTATAAATTTTTATTTTAAAAGTATTAATTGTTGTGTAAGCATTTGATTCTTAACAGCACAAAACACATTGACATAAAGACCCACCTTACCCCATCTTAAAATGCAGCTTATTCCAAAAAACTATGCATCATTTTGTCTTAAAACTAATTGAACCTAATTATCTTGTAATTTTTGTTACATATAAAACATCTTTTACGTTTCAGACCCCGTTTTTAACATCCCTTTTCTGAAGTTTAAGGTTTTTGATAAAAAAAAATAATCTCTTTTTAAATGTATGCGTCAATTTGAATAAATAATATATTTAAAAATTTGCCAAATAAACTGATAATTAAAATTTAGAGAGCTGTTTTAACCATCTATAACATACAGAAAAAAAACTTCTACCTAAACCTTTTCTTTTGAAAAACTGACAAATGTTGATTAGGTCCCCATTATCCCTTTGACCCACATACTCCACCCTACTCTAATTCATAAATTGTAAATTTCTTTACATAAAGTATTATATTTGTTTACATTTGCAAGTATTTCTTTTTTTTTATAACATATTACATGTGAAGTTTAATTACATAAAATTTTATGAATCCGTAACTTTTACTTGATAGTATTTAACATGAAAAAGTTGGTTACTTTTACTTGCGTGTAAAAATATATTATTTTAAGAAGTAATTTTTATTTTACTTTTTTTTATGATGCAGTTTACTTTTAAGTAAAAGAAAACTGCATCATAAAATGAGATTACTTGTTTGTGTAAAAGTTATCAACAAAGTTGATTTGTTACTTTTCTAGAAAAAGCTATTCGAAGCCAAGTCGTCTAAAAAAATAATTTTGTTTTTTTGTTTTTGTTTTTCTTTTTTAAGCGGAAGTAGATTATCGACCCAAATGAAACTTTTATGTATATGGTGGGTGGGAAAGTGAGGGGGCATAATTTTTTGCTACGCCTCTGTATACTACCCACACATGCAAACCTTGACTACATCACTGATTCAATTGAGCGCAGCTTTTGAAAAATTTTCTCTTCCTTTGTATATCTCTTTTTGTTCAAAATTTTTTATGGTAATATCACGCAATATAAAACATGTCAAGTGTCCGTGGAGACATTGACAGCTGAAACATATTTAGTGTGCGGGGAGACATCGACAGCTGAAACAGTTTTGAATAAGTTATAAATCAATTAAGTATAAACTATCTGATAAAAAACTAAATCCGTTTAGGGCCAAACAAGCCGGTCAATTTACAGCCAAGGGTTGTGTGCACCTCACCTTTTTTTTTGTTGGTTAGGTGTCCAATTTTATTCAATTAAAAGAGAGGTTTAGAATTAACTTATAATTTTACTCGTTTTGTTGGTAGGAAGTAGGTTAGTGGTAAAATGGCTCAGATAAAAGTTAGCAATAGTGGGGCAAGCGTTTTTTCTTTGCTTTGCTGCTTCAATTTGAACGTTCCAGATTACAATTTTATGAATAAGTTCTAAAAAATAAACAAAGAAATAACTTAATTTTCATTTTTAATTATTTGTTTTCAACCATTTTTAATCCAATTGTTAATCTATGTCATCCACCGTAAAATTTACTGAGAGAAATGCAATAGTATGCCATTCACCACAAAATTTAGTATTGTGAAATTGACAGTTTTCAACTTTGCATTTAATAATGATTTTGCTTCATTAATCTTCATGCTAATGTTGTTAAGGTTACAAAGATCAGGACCGACCCGAACGGGAGGTGTAGGGGGTGTAGGGTGCAAAAAATACTTGCAACACCCCCTCCTCCATGAAAGACCTCTTCGGGACAGCACTGGCAATGATGCGAACTTTTTAACACTTTACATGCATCAGACTTCATAAGTTAGAGCAATGCCGGGATCCTGACATTTTTTAAAATCCCGAAATCGCGGGATTGTCAAATATCAATTTCGGAGTTATCTGTCTGACGTAAAAAAAATATAAGTAAAAGTAATGAAAAAAATTAATATAAAAATAGCAACAAGTAATAACTAGTAATAACAATAACAAGTAATAACAAGCAATAACAAGCAATAAAATAATTTTTATTGAGTATAAAATTATAGAATGTAATTGGTTTTTGTACTATTAAAAAGTTCTCAAAAAAGTTTCATATAAAAAAAAAAATGTCTTCCAAATCAATGCAAGTGGTCATGTCGGTTAGCATATACGCTATTTAAAAGTGTAATACATTATCTTCTTTAAATAAGAGGTTTTTAAGGTTCATAGGTATAATGAAAAATATTATTTTGACAAATTTGTGGTACTCTAGTTACTTTTTATACAATACCACAAAAACTCGTCGTATTTGTCGTATTGTTAAAAAAAAATTAGATTTAGATAGTACAGAGAATTTAGAGTAATGTAATCGGATGTGTAAAGGAGGTTTAGTGGAACTGGAGGTTTAAACCAAGACTATTAATTTACAGTTCTTAATCAACTTTTAATGAATGTTTTAGTTTAACTTTTTAATATCAAAACAAAGTTGTTTTGAACCAAAACTATCAAGTTCGATGGGATACGCTGCGTTTTCACATTTTATCTTCGTTCTAATTTCCAACTTGAGATATCAGAACTTGAGAAAATCGAAGAGAGTCGAAGCTCCGTAACATCTGTTTCATATACGCATTTTGCTATATAATTGTTCGATTCCAATAAAGTAAATTCAAAACTTTCGTTACACCTCCGTTACATCCTTAATTTAAATGTTGCAAACATTTAGATCTTGATTTATTTTGTTAAAAAACTTATTTTATTATAAAATAGTAATTAATTTGTATAATTGCAAAATATGATCAGAGCCCACGACACGGCGGGGCACGTGCTCCCCCCCCCCCCACCTTTTTTCTAAAGTCATTATTTTTTTTTTTTTTAAAGAATATTCTAGATAAAGAGGACTTTTTTAAAAATTGACGATTGTGCCCCTCCACTTCGAAACCCGTGTCGTAGGCCATGATGATATAGCAGAGAAATTTAATAGTTTTGTGTAAAAATTAGGGAATAGATAGCTGTAAAAAAACTTCTGGAAAAACAAGTTTTAAATCACATTTTGAAAAACAGAAGCACTTTGTAATGAATGAGCTTAAAATAAATCCTACTAAGGCTAATAATAAGTATTAAATACGTATATATCTATAAATTATAGGTGACTTTAAAAAGTATTTAATATAATATTTTAATATTTTTTGACCAGCTAAAGTTAGCAAAAACTGTTTCCAAATTTAAAAACAGATATAATTCCTTTGGTTTTAACTTTTTTTTGGTTCTCTGAGTGTGGTGTTTATTTTATAAAATGTTCTCTGAGCGTGGTATTTAATTTATAAAATGTTCTCTGAGCGTGGTATTTATTTTATAAACAGTTCTCTGTGCGTGGTCTTAAATTTTCGAGTAATTTTTAGTACGGTATCAAGTGAATTTTTGATTGAACAATTTGTTTTGTAAAGGGAAATACAAGACATCACAGAATGTACAATTAAAAGTTTTGAAACAAAATACATTTATCTATTGCATCTACGTATTTCATGCACATTGGATTTACATATAACTTTTGCATCAGCATGATCAAAGTATCAAAGTGATAACATATTTTAAAAACGATAGATGTTAAAGATAAAGCGTTAATATGTATAAAACATTAAAAAAAAAATTATTTTTTATTAGTAAGTCTGTATTTATCTTCTTCTAGTCCCAATTATCTATTTATATATTTTTGTAGATTTAATTTTGTAAACTTTTCTTTACGGAAAATTACATTATAACAATTTAAAAAAAAAAACGTCCTGCCTGTTTTTATTTTTTGTAGATTGCACTTAACTTCGATAGATGTGCCTTTACGCAGAATATGTTTGTAGGTTACACTTAACTTCAATAGTTTAAAAAAGCAATATATCTATTTATTTTGACATTTAGACAGAATTTGTTGGCCTTAAACCATTTTTTCGGGCTCTCGGGATCTTAATTAACCATAATAAATATTAGTTTTATTTTTGTGTAGCTGAAGAATATTTTGTATACCATCAATAAATAAGTAGGTATCATGAAATTAAACAAAAAAAAAGTAATGGCCAAAAAATTGATCCTTTTGAACAAGGATCAATTTTTGTGCCATTACTTTTTTGTTTAAATTTATAATATCTACTTATTTATTTTTGACGACTTAAAAATGTTACTTGCTGGATTTCATGAAATCCTGCAAGTAATACTTTTAAGTCGTGTTGTTTTGTGTAACAGTATTGTTATAGAACAGTGTTTATTTTCTATTAATAATGTTATATGAAATAAAACGTTATATTTCACGCCATTGGTAAGGAAGGAGGCGTGAACGTTAAATGCCGTCCGCGGTGCTTTTTGATAACACCGTTAGGTCTTCTTGGGACACCTAAAACAAAATTTAAAAGTAATAAATAATTATTTAAAAAGTAATTTAGTGTTGTTCAAATTAAATAGATCATTGTCAAAATTTAATATATAGTTGTCAAAAGTTACGGTAAAACAGAAAATGCTCTGACATTTTTCCAGGCAAAACATTAATTGAGGAGAAAAAGATCAAAAAGCTTTTAATAAAACTAAATAGCTTTAAATTAGTGATTCCTTACCTCCATCCTCCATTCCATTTCCTCCATTCCTTACCTCCATCCTCCATTCCATTCAGGGTTATAATCAAAGAAACCAGATAAAAGCAATGAGAACTTTTTATCTTGACTATAGCGACACCAATTTATAATATATCCGAACACCTGGTAAAAATTATACAACCGATACTTGATAAAAATGTATTAAGATTAAAAACTCGTATATGTTTATAGAAAAAGCAAAGTCTAGAATATAACATCTACGAGGTACAAGTGTTTATGAAGTTGTGAACTTGTATCCATCAGTACCAATTAAAGAATATAATGATAAGTCCTTGATTATCAAAAAATAAACAATCGCCAGATGGCCCCGAAAATATCAAGTGGAAAAGGCGCTACCAACGTTTTTAAGTATCGATTTTTTTTTTTGTGTTTGTGTTGTGTTTTTTGGTTGGTTACAGTTTGATACGTTTCACCGTTATTATTTATAAATCACGTCCAGAAATCCAAGCTAGAAGACAATCCTCCTAAAACCGTTGTTATTACAAATCATAGTTAAATATGCCGAGTATTTATTTTGTAATTTGTTGATTATTATTCCTATAAGAAGGCTAGATAATAATTTGGAAAGAACTCAGTGCTTGAATAAAATATTCTAATTAGTTGGTTACAAGCTTATAAATAGAAATTAAAAAAAAACCAATGTTTTACCAACAGAAACAAAAAAGTTTTTTCATATTTTCAGCAACCAAAAACAAATAAAAGTGAAAAATCACTTAAGCATCTATTAACACGCAATAATAAAACTTTAAATAAGAATGAAACTTTTGAAATGGAAATGTATGGCCAGCAAAAATCAATTGCCTTATCTATTTGTGAAAATAGATTTTTTTTTTTAAACTAATAGAGTAAAATGGGGTAAAACTGAACAGCAGGGAAAACTGAACCCTAATGAAAATATTTTTAATTTTGATTAAATTCGGTTATATACTATGAAGATATTTATGCTCCATCTAATGAAACAAAAATAAAAAAAAATTTCATTTAATAATTTTTGTAGCATAATCAAAAGTTTAAGTATGAAAATTAATTTTTTTTAATTTTATTATAATGCCGACGTAAAAATCTCGGAACTAAAATGAAATAACATTAAAGTAAAAGATATTTGTAGTAACAGTTACGCTAATTAAGAATATTTTTTCAGAAATAAATTTTTTATTTCTTGACAAAAGTCACAACGGAACTACGGAAAAGTCATATTTTCAGATAAAATTAAACAATAATCATTTTTCACACTTATTATTATTTTAATTATTTTTTAATTTTTCTTCTCCAGGTCTACCATATAAAATATACATTATCAGGTCTTCCGTATAAAATATACATTTATTATCGGAAAAAAAAAAGGAAAATATATATACAAAATTATTACGTATCAGATTGATAAAAATACATTAAAATAATATTAATACATTAATATAATATTGATGCAAACTATAATATAAATTCTGGTATAATAACTATTATATATTTTATTTTCTCTAAACTTTAATACCTTAAGAGAAAAAATCAAAGAAGATTTAGCATTTTTGGATATAAAACTCTGAAAAAAATCTTTTCGCAGATTTCCTTAAATGCACTATTTGGCGTATAATTATATCTATGTAAAAAGTTAATTTGAGTAAATTTAGAAATAATTTAATTGTAATTAGCTTTGTAATTACTATTTCTACTGTTTATTAAACATTTTTTTATTTTATTTTTTTTTTATTTTTCTTATTTTCGTTTTTATGTTTTTTATTTAGTGCAATCATTTTTACAAACTATGAATATGCAGCTTTGCTTGCAGTTTAAATGACGATATTCCATTTAAGTCTTTTAACTTTTGATTTTTCAACTTTTCTATGTTTTGGGGCCTTGTGACATAATTGAAATTCAGGACCCCGGATTTTAGTTTTTTAATATAATTGTTATGAAAGCTATTTTATCGCAGATTATAACTTTGAGAAAACAATGACGAAAATATGTCTAAAAAAGAATTTGGTTGCTGATATACTTTAAATCTGATGTAAATTAAGTTTTTCCAAGTTTAAGACTTTCATATTTGTCATCATATTGGAAGGATTATCCATTCTACTTAGAATTGCTTTACAAGCGTAGTTTTGCAAGCCTTGTAGTTTGATTAGGGAGTTTAGGCAATATTTAAAGCGAATGTAAATATTTTTTATATTAAATGCATTATATTCCTTATTACATATCATTTTCAAAATGGTTTCAACCACCTCTGTAGCTTATTTAGTTCCAAAGATGTACGTGTTTAAATATTTTCAATTCATAGACTTTTTATGAAGTATTTTCTTAAAGTATCTCTTTTTTTTTTTTTGGCATCCAAAAAAAAACGTTTTTATCTTTTTTTTTTCTTGCATAAAAAGTTGTGTAAACTAACTTATAATAAAATTTTATTAGAAATTAAATTGTAAATCCAATTTGAACAATTCATAAGTAGAATTTTTTGAAGGGTTAACTTATTAAAGAAAAATAAAATTAAATTAATTAATTTTATTTTTCTTTAATAAATTATCAATTGAACAACGCGAACCCAAAAAAAACACGCCGAAAACGTCAAAATACGTACAAAATAAACATAAATCTAAAATTTTACACAAACAAAAACGGTTTTAGTCAACGACTTGTTAATAATTTCAGTATTATTATAAATTCAAAAAGAGATTTACCCGCTTATAGTCTACTGTTTCGACTAATTTATTGTTTTCAGCACCTACGATAATATTTTATCGATAAATTTATCGTAGATAAAAGATCTACGATAAATCTCTATTTTTTAATGGGGTTAGGGCTTTTAACTTTTTTGAAAATTTTGAAAACAATGAATGAAAAACTCGTTGAATTTTTCTATTTTATTATGCTTGGCTTTATTTGATTGTGTACTCTTGAGTCCATAATTGAAGGGGGGGGGGGGATGGCGTTTAATAATTTTTGAGAAACTTTGCCACCTACCCTAAGCTTATGAAGACCCCCCTTCCGTTCATTAATTTTTACTTGTTATTAAAAAAAAATAATATCTAAAAACTAAAAAAAAAAATCAGTGAAAATCAGTTTTAAAAATTAAAAAATATATACTAGTTACTGATAAGTAATAAAACTTTAAGTGTAAATTCTGACCCCCCCCCCACCCCGGTTTATTAAATCTTGACTAAACTCCCCACCCCCACCCATAGGGCTGTAAATCCTGGCTCGTGTTTGTGAGCGGCTCGACAAGAGCTCGTTCATGTTCGGCTCAAATGGTAAACGAGCTGAGCTCGAACATCATAGGCTCGTTCATATAGGCTCGATTTAAGCTCGAATATATATATATATATATATATATATATATATATATATATATATATATATATATATATATATATATATATATATATATATATATTTATATTATAATAATATATATGTAATAGATAAAATTGTGATATTATATATATTAGTATATAATAAAAATATAGTGTTAGTGTAGCCATATGAGATATGACCCATATAACACTTATTACACTAAATAATTGATTTATATAAACAATTTAATTACGTGAGGCTGCTATTGACTATTGTCATTTGCCAACAGGCCCAATATGTTTTATATTTGTAAAAATGTAATTTCAACTATTAGAGTGCAGTGTTTGATAGGAATTATTATGTTTGTGAGAGTTTACATTATGATTGAACTTTGAACATTAAGTTTGAACATTGAACTATTAGGTTTAAATTTTATTTTGAACTATTAGAATTGTGGGATCTTATTTCATTATGTTATTTATTTGCATGTTTAATAGACTGTAGGATTGTTTACTTGTTTGCTGATTTGGTCTTGCATTATTTACAGACGAACTTTTAACGAACAATTTTTTTACTAAACGAGCTTTAAACTAACAGGTTACAATAATTATTTCAAGTTTTAAACCAGTCGAGCTCGAGCAACATGTAAAACGAGCCGAGCCCAAACAATACTAATCCTTAATAAGCCGAGCTCGAACAAAGAATCTCATGTTCGAAACGATATTGAGCCGAGCCTGAACACTCTTAATATGTAAACGAGCCAAGCCGAGCCCTGGCAAGCTTGGCTCGTTCGGCTTGATTTACAGGCCTACCCATCCACACTTTTATCACCCCCTCCCTCTTGTACTAGGAAATTTAGAGTACATAGATTAAAAGATATGAAATTAACATAGATTAACAGTCATGGAAATAAACAGTCATAATAACAAAGATTAACAGTCATGGAAATACTTAAACGGATTATCTTATCCATCTATTTGTCTTAAATTTTTTAAAGATGTCTTAAATCGTTTTTTCTTCGAAATAAATTATCGCACTATTAATATACCTAAGTTTGACTATATGTTGAAAATTATTTGAACACAGAAATTTCAATTTTCAAAATTCATTCAAAACTTTGCAGACACCATATCTGTAAATTTATGCAATTTTATACATAACTTGCCTTGGCTATTCCGTTCATAAATTAGACAAAATTGTCTAACTTACTTAACGAAGTGCACCAACAAAAAGGTAAGCCATAGGACTTTGCACTCCATCAGTGAGCTGTCATGTTGCCTAAGGTTAGCCCTCCATTTCTGGATTCTTTCATTTACTTGATAGGCAGTTCATGTAAAAGTAATAGTAAATTAGCCTAAGATTAGCCCTCCATTTCTGGATTCTTTCCTTTACTTGATAGGCAGTTCAGATAAAAGTAATAGTAAATTAGCCTAAGGTTAGCCCTCCATTTCTGGATTCTTTCCTTTACTTGATCGGCAGTTCAAGTAAAAGTAATAGTATTTTTGCATAAGCTTTTTTTTTTTTTTAATTTAATAATAATGTGCAGTTAAGCTGCAAATAAACAACAACAAATAAACAAAATTGGTACAGATAAACATATCAGATATGATTCATACTATTTGTAAAGATAAAAACCACTGAACTCAAATGCAGTAAAAACAAACTATTGGAACATAACAATAAAAGAAATAAGATTAATATATACTGTAACATAATTCTAAATTTACATTATATAAAATTACCTCGCAACCCTAGCTACAAAGAATAAGATCACCTTTTTCAAAACCAATTAATAAAGGAAATGACCATACTTCATCAGGTTCGTTATCATACTTAACAAGATATGTTGTTCGTCTACCGTTTAATTGATCAATTTGAACCACTTGCGCACATTCCCAAGATACTTCATGAGCATCTTCTTCTCTAACACAATGTTGCATAGAAAAACCTACAAAATCAGATGGATTGTTAATAAATTTTGATAAGGAGTGCTTTTTTTGTTGCTCTATTAATTTGTTTAGTATTGCATCTTGAATTTTTTCCATTAATTCTTATTTTTTTTGTTATCAACAGCTGCATCACGTATTTTACGAGGCTTTAAATTATTACTTATATTATTTAAAGATTGTTTGTTTGGTGTTAAATTTGCTTGAATAACAATAAGAAGATTTTGATATAATTCCTCTGAAGACAAGTTTATTCTTTTGCTTCCTTCTACCTTTGTTTTACAAAAAAGTTTTTTGTCACAATCGACATCTAAGATTATGCGATAAAAATAAAGTTGAGCAAGGAGTACTTTTGATTTCAATGGCTCTTCTATATTAGAAACTGTTTCCTCTGCTTCCTTTAATGATATCCATGCCCTTACATTTAAATTTATCAAATCATTACAAGCTGCAACTTTTTTATGTTGTAGTTTAATTTCATCTCAATTTTTTTATTCTTGCTTTGCTAGAAGGTGCATAGCTTTATCTTTTTTAAGAGCTTCTTTTCTTTCATCATATTTGCTTTTCATTAATGTTACTTTTGTTCTTGAATATTCAAGTAATTGTTTTCTTTCTTCATCTGTTTTACCATTAAGCCATTCTAATGTTTGGTTCTGAGACCACATTGTCAAAGCCTGGATAGTTTGAACATTTGCATTGGGTTTTGTGCGAACCATTAAATCCAAAATGGCAAAGTCACTTTCTGATGCTTTGTTAGTGACAGGGACATTAGAAGCAGCTTAAGAAACTGAGTTAGATGGATTCCAATATTTACCACCTGGTAACTGATCAGCACACTGATGTTCCAAAATAACAAGAATCGCATGGAAAATAATTTCAAGTGATTGCACAGTTAAAGAATCAAACTCATCATTTTGAGTGCATTCAAACAGTTTGGTGTAAACCACATCTTGATGAAAAAGATTAGTATCCTCAAAAATTTTTCCATAAGCAAATAATAAAGAAGATGCATCCATACAAAGTGATGAAAGTCTAATTTTTAAGTGAAGTAGGTAGGGGTTTAAAAATAAAATACTATCAAGTGATTCAATAGTTCGCCACATTGGACCAGTAAGTAGTTTGTCAACAATACCTAATGCACAAACTTCAGCAATGAATACAAGATTTGTGATGTCTACTTTAATTGCTTTTAATAAATTATTAGGGTTAGGCCAAGCATTAAGAAATTCTGTTATAGCACCCTTATGATAGTCTAGGGCAGCTGCATTGTAATATAAAATATTAAAACAATTTCCAATAAATGGAACAAAATAAGATTTATCATTACGAGAAGAAAGAAAAGAATTAAACCATGATGCAACACCAACTTCTTGACTACCCCTTGAATAAAATACCTTACATGTGGTACAAACTAACCTTACAGCACCACATTCTTTACCACTAAAAGCAAAAACAGTTTTGAAATCATTTTGAAGCAGAATTTTTTCAAAAGAATTCAAAATCTTATCAGTTTCAGATGCAAAATTAGCGAGCAAATGAAAATTAACAGAAAAAATTACTCATATCCTTCATATTGTCTATGACATCTGAAGAAAGCAAATGCCAGTTATTATTAGCAATCGGCAAAAGTTGTTCTCTTAGTGTTTTTAACTGTGAGTTAAAAAGAAGATTAACTGAAGATTGATCAGGCATTCTTGATTTAATTGATGTTATTAACTTAGCAAAATTAATTTCTTTTTCAGTGGCTGAGTTGCTAACGTCACAAATGTCATCTACTATATTAGTAAAGTTTTGCAAGACAGTTGCCACATCTTTTCCAACCACTTCTGACAAACCAAAAGATAAAGTTTTCCCACTGGTTGTAGTAATTTGAAAATTTTGATAATGCTTATAGTATTTCTGAGTACCATCACCATGCAAACAATTGCCTATATTAGAGTTTTATTTGTCAAATTATTTTAAGCAATTTTAAGTTGCTGAAGCATTGCTTCAGCAACTTAAAATTGACCTAAAATTGAAGCTTCCTGCATTAACCTACATTTTACAGCGGCTGATGGTAGCCTAGATATGTTCTTTTTTTCTAGTTTGTTTAATACTACTTTTATGACTCCGTTTACACTATTCATACTCATGTTCATTGAAAGAAGTTTCATGATAGTTTTTCGAATGTCATCACTTTATCTGCCATCTTCAAATTTTATTACTTCCTCGTCATCTAACAAAGAAACCAATTTTGAAGTTCTTGATTCTCCACGTTTAAAATGTTTGTCTTATTACATAACGAAACAACTTCATCCTCTAAACTTATAACATCTTTCATATTGCAGTCATTAATATAGTTGGTTTTATTTTGCAAAATAATTATTAAACGACTCACTTTTTTTTGCAGCTTTATTTTCTCGTTTTTTAATTCAGAAATGTTTATATTGGAATTTTCAAGAACTGAAGTAATATCTTCTAATTTTTTTTTTTAATTGCGATATTTTATATTTTGTTTTATTTTTTAATGATTTTATTTCATTTTTTATAATTTCCAGTTGAGTATTACGATATTTTATCTTTTTATTCAAATTTCTAACATTATTTTTGGACTTTAATAGTTCTAATTTGTTTTCAATAATATTGAGTTTTTCTTCTTTTTCACAATAAAGTTTTTTAACATTGTTTACTTCACTTTCAATTAAAGAGTTTTTTGAAATAAGTATTTGCAGATTGCTTGACATATTTTCAAAATCCTTTAGATACTTAAAATAATCAAATTCTAAATCCATCATCGATTTATGTTTCCTTTTTAAATTTTTATTTTCTTTTTTGAGCATTTTGTTTATACTGATAAGGATTGTTTCTTTACAAACTTCAGAACTAATAGATGTATTATTAGGAATATTTGTCACAGGTGGAATAAAGGCTTCACTTAATAACAAATCCAACTTTTTATTTTTGCGTTGTTTCTTTAATTTTCTGATATTATCAACTAATCTATTTATCTTTTTAGCTAATTGTTTTTCATAGCAGAGGAGCTGAACATTAAAATCACTGCAAAATTTACAATAAAATGCATTGTTAGAGGTATCTTTTAACGTTAAATACCAATTATAAATTTCTTCATTAAACATTTTATCTAAACTATTTTTTCATAAATCAAGTCAAGAAAATATATAAATCTAAATCAATCTAAACATCATACCTAAATTGATATCCAAAAATTTAATGAACTATAAGGTTTTTTATTTATCAAAACAATCATTGTTTTGATAGATAAATAACCTTATAGTTAATTAAATTTATTTATACCAATTTAGGTATGATGTTAAGATTCACTGTTGCAATGAAAGTAAGTTTTAAATAACATATACAATGTTATATATAAAACTTACAGGTTAGTTAAAATAATAAAAAACTTAATGATAAATATACAATGATTTAATTAACAACACTTTAAAACTTTTTATCTACTTATCAGTAAATAAATAGTTTTATTTATTTACTGACTACAAATTTTTACCTAAATATAAAATTGGAAACAAATTACTTCACTGAAGTAATTTGTTTCTAATTTTATATTTAGTTTATATTTACTGAAGTCTTCAGTAAATGATTTAATAAATCTTATTTTGAAAGTTAATAATAAATACTTATCAAAAAAGTTCAGCTAGATATATCAACCAAAATCATACTATATCAATATCAGCATTAATGCACAAAAATGTATGTATAATAATGTTCAATAAAAATAACAGATCTTTTTTTCCATATGGAAGATTGAATGGTAGAGTAACTAAGAAATCTGCAGAAATTTATCAAAACAAAAAACCCATCCTAGATAATTTTTTTTTTTAAATCAAAAAGTTATGTACATAACAAATAAATAGCTGCAGAACCTATTTTCACGTGATTCCAGATGAACTATCTTAATTTACTGGTATTTACACAAAATTGAATCATTTAAAAGAGAATAACTTTTCAGTTCAAGAGAAAACTTTCGGCATCACATAAATAAATGTTCTACGTTCTTTTCTGAAAAATAATACATATATATATATATATAATTAAATATATGTATATAATTAATTTTTATGTGTGGGTTTTTATTCTTCCACACCTACATAAAATCATTTCCTTCGTATTTTTGACGAAGTTTTTTTAATATCAAATCGAAAGTTTTTTTCCGTGATAAAAAATCACGTGACTAAACTCCCTGTGTATAAGCGCACACTATCTTAGCAGATGTAAGTTGACTATGAATTAGACTAAAGTAAAGTTTTATTCTTGAACAGAAATCAAGAAACCTGCGACATTTATATATAATACCTATTGCAGATGGTCTTTTTGACTCAATATATCCAATATGATTTCTCCATGATAAATTTTCATCAATTTGAACACCAAGAAACTTTGATTATTTTCCCGTTTTATTGTTATGTTTTTAATGTTAGGGGAGGGGGCGTAGGGGGGGGGGGGTTAGATACCCCCTACGCCCCCTCCCCATAAGGATGGCCCTGACTATAAAAAACCTGTCGCCAAATATCGGCTATATCTACCTTGTCGGCAAATGTAGACTTTCATTCGGCAAGTATTTAAAAACGAGGACTTTTTTTTTTTAGTCTTTTTCTAATAAAATGTGAATCTAGTTGGCAAAAAGTCAAATTTAACCCCCTACCTTCCCCCATACCATTCTCCTCGGAATGCACTGGATGTAGTTAGTTTTTTTACAGTTTAAAGATGGTTTATTTGCTCTAAACCATAAATTAAAGTTTTCCAGTTCAGTACTCATTATTTCGAACATTGATTTTAAATTACTATGATTATAAAACAAAGTTGTGTCATCAGCATACATTATTGAGAATACTATAGATGATGCTTTATGCATATCATTGATGTAATTTAAAAACAATAACAGTTCTATGTTTGAGCCTTGAGGGACCCCATACTCAATATTAAGAACACTTGACTCTTTGTTTAATACAAACGGCTTTCTGTTTCTCAGATAGTTTTTTACCCGTTTATATATTATTCATTTGATACCATAATGTTTTAATTTTGATAGTAAGATGTTGTGGTCAACTGTATCATAAGCCTTTGAAAGGTCTATAAATACTCCCAGTACATGATCTCCTTTATCAAAATATTGAAATATTAAAATAGTAAGTTCAATGATAGCATGCACTGTTGAACAACTTTTTTGAAAACCAAATTGATTTTCATATAAAAGTTTGTTTAACTTTAAATAATTATAAATTCGATTGTAGGTTACTTTATCATAAACTTTATAGAACACTGGCAGAAGGGAAATCGGACGGAAGTAAGATATATTATTAGGTTATATTTATAACCCTAATACATTTATAACCTTTATTTATAACCCTAACCCTAACCCTAACCCAAACTGCATTTGTTGGATAATTATCCTGGTAAAACTGGAAATTATACAATCTAAGCCTCACTTCTTAAATATCAAGACTAAAACTAAAAGCCAAACCAAAAGCAATAGTTTCAGTGTAATGTCAACTTGGTGAACAGTGTACCATTCATTGTGATGTATATCAATTTTTTTTTTATTTCTAATAACTGATTTTTTAGATTATTTTAAAACTCTGTGCGGATATGTCAAAAGATTTAGTTTGAAGTGTTACATTAATTGCATATAAAATCCATTAACTGTTTTGTTATAACTAAACTTACAATAAAAGAGAAATCTGTTTAAATCTTAAAAAAGTAAGAGGATTTGGAAGAGGTTTCACAGTTGTATTCCTTTGATTCATTTAATCCCATTTCCTCTGTAACAAGAAAACAATTATAAAATTATCACAAAAACATCAACTTCTCTCAGCTTTTGAATTTATCTTGTTCGAAAAGTATCTATTATTTTTTCCTGGTCTAGACTTAAAAAATTTTACATTTTACAGACATTTACTACAATTAGGAGATAAGTTAGAAAAATAAGAAATTTCTTTTACTTGGCGAAGATTTTTCACTTTTTGAACTAGGCATACAGCTGCTACAACTAAACTAAGTCTATGGCTTTCACAGTGAACAAAAAAATCTTAATGATTAAGAGCTTTTATTCGAGAAGAAATTTCTTTATATTCACCTTTTATTCAAGATGCAACTTCTATATATCCATCTGCTATAAATCCTGAACCATCATACCTTGGCCTCAACAATTTTGAATCTCAAGTCCAAAAGGTCTCTCAAAGTGTATTAATTACATCTTGAGATTGACCAAGACCAGTTGTACTAGTCTTGCAACCAATAATTCTTAAGAAATCCTTGCAAATATCATTATTTGAATTGACATATCTTAAAACAAGTGACATTTGTTCAGTATTTGAACAGTCAACTGCTTCATCACAAAGAACTGATGAAAAATTCAATGCTTAACATTTTTTATTAAAACTACTTCAATTGTTTTCCCACATCAATAAGTTGGTTTTGGATTGTTTTTGATATAAAGATTACATTTTTTTGACTTAAAAAAAGATAATTAGCTAATATTTGATCACAAGCACAAAACTTTAAAAGCTGTATGAGGTTACTTCTTCCAAACTTTTGTGTAGAAGACTCCCCAATATCAGGATGATATTTGGTATCAACACAATGTCCACGAAATGCTAGATCATTTATGCCAAGAAACATTGTTGTTTTAATTATTTTTCAGTTATTAGAAATTTTTAAATCTTTTTTCAGTTATTAGAAAAAAGTTTTAAACGAGAATTATTTAAATCAACCTCAATAACATTAGCTTTGAGTTGCAACGCGATCATAATGCATTAAATGAAAGCATAGACATTTTATGTTCAACACAACTTTTCTCTGTTTTTTAAAAATTATAAACTTTTTCTGCTTTTTAAAATCATGAACATCATTACCCCATTCTTGATTAGGCTAGAAAACTAAATTTAGTATTACAGACTTTTTTGGAATACTAACACCCAGCAAAGTACAAGGAAAACAGTAAGCTCTATTTTCTTTGCTAGAATAAGCTAACCAATAAAAGTGGCTGAGCCATTCAATTTAAATGATCTTTTTTTATTAAAAGATATTGGAAAAACAAATATAGAATTAGGACGAAATACTTTGTTTACCATATTGAACAAAACTGTATTTTCTTTTCCAGCGGTTAAAAGTTTACCATGGGTTAGATATGTTGAAACATAAAAAGAGTTTGAATCTTTATATAAAAGAATATTAACTGAGTTGGGATCTAATCACTCAAATATTTTAGAATCTACAGAAGGTTCAAAAGGCAACTCTATAAAATCATTGTCTTTTTTAAAGTAAATTTTAGATTGGATTTTGACATGCTTTGCAAAATAAACTTTTTCTGTAAAAGAAACATCAGATAATTGTTTTTTATTTATTTCAGTTTTATGACTAATAAAGTGTAAATGATACGTAAAAGTAAATAAAAGAAAGTATATAAAACAAGATCAATTTATATTATTTTCTAGCTGGAAAATAAAGCACCATTAACTTTAGTATTAGGGTTTTACCTTAATGCAACATAATCTTTACTATCTTTTTGCTTCGGGATAAAACAATCCCTTTCAGAATTTTTAAGACTGTCTATATGGCTGCACTGGACACTTGCTATTTAAAATTTTTAACTATTTATTTATTTGATTTTTATATTTGCAAATATTTAGCAAATATCAGCCTTAATTGCATTTGAGACTAAATAATTCATCTTTGTTTCAACTCTAATTTACTAGCAAAGTCCTACGACAAAAATTACGAGCGAAGTACGTACAGAGAATAACAAAAGTGTTCGTACGGTGAAATATTTTATACTTATTATCTTATTTAAAACACTTAAACGTATTTTTTAGTAAAAAATTTTTTTTGAAATTGCTTTAACTATGCTTATTTAAGAAAAAATTTAAAAAAAATTACGTCAAAAAATTAATTAATATGAAAAAGTCAGTTTTTTGATGTGTTACAAAAGTCTTCGTAGGACCCCCTTATCTGTTGTTTATATTTACATTAGTTTTGTGTTTTTATTTTCAACGCAAATAAAATTGTCATTTTTAAACCCAATTGGACATTTTGTGCAATAAAAAATTGGTAATTTTGAAAATGAAGTCTATTAGAAAAGAATTGCCAGAATTGCCAGAATTGTTTCTCACTATCAAAATGGGTAATCACTGTCACAGATAAAAGAATTGCTTTGTATGCCAAAATCCACGGTTAAGTCTATCATAAAAAAATTTTCTTCTGAGGGTTCTGTTCAAAATAAATTAAGAGCTGGCCGCCCAAAAGTTCTTTCGGAACGAATTGAGAATTGGTTGAAACGAAAAATCAAGATGCAGCCAAAGCTGAGCGCTCCTAATTTGACTAAGGATTTAGAACTTGATATAGGACAAACTGTAAGTGTGCAAACAGTGAGACGATGTTCAAAGAAACAAAATTTTTATGGAAGAGTAGCAAGAAAGAAGCTCTTCATTTCTAAAAAGAATAGAAAAGAACGTTTAGAATTTGCTAAAAAGTATGTTTCGATGCCTAAAGAGTTTTGGGAGACTGTAATTTTTGCTGATTTAGAGCAAATTTAATTTGTTTTGATCAGATGGACGTGTCATTGTTTGGAGAAGACCTAATACAGAGTTAGAAGAGCAAAAAATTGTAGCAACAGTCAAACACGGTGGGGGTGGTGTCATGGTTTGGGGCTGTATGGCGTCTTCTGGGGTTAGCAAATTGCATCTTATAGAAACTAATATGAACGCCCGTGTTTATATTGATGTCCTAAAACAAAACTTAAACCAAAGTGCTGAAAAATTGGGTTTGACAGGTGGATATAAGTACTCCCAGGACAACGATCCGAAGCATGGTGCTTTTGATACACTGCTCTGAATGCTCTACATCTGTCCTGGAGTGATCAAAACACCAGCTCAAAGTCTAGATCTCAACTCAATTGAGCATTTATGGTAAGAATCGGAAATTGAACTGCGTAAAAATCACTTCACTAAAAAACCACAGATGAAAGTGGCCTTAGAGAGTGCAAGGAATTGTTTAAGTCATAAAATCATAAAAAAACTGGTTCATTCTATACCAGATCGATTGAGCGCTATTATAAAAAGCAAGGGAAAAGCAACACATTATTGAAATTTGGTTTTCTGATACCTTTCTTAACACTTTTTTCTGTTTTTCTGAAATTATTTATATCGTAGGAAAAAGATCTTGTTTAAAATATTTGTAATATTTTAAGCAAGACCTTTTTCATGTACCTAAGTTTTTCGAAGGAATTTTCTATAAATATAATATTTTTCTCTCCATGTTGCATTAATTTTGATCTATAAAAATAAATTTTGTACATAATTTTACCAAAAAAACCTGAAAAAATATATAAAAAATGACTAAATTCATAAAATAATTCACTGTACGATGACTTTTATAACCCTCTGTATATCAGGTGGCATATCAGAATTTTGTAAATTTTGAACGATTTGGAGCAACTGATGCAATTGTTCTAAACTTTTTACAAAACTGATTGGTTGTTTGAAAAAATTCTTTAACTTATTTGAAACATTTTTGTCTTTTTAAATATTGCGTAAGGTTTGTAGCAACTGTCGCTATTGTTATTTTAATAAAAACTGATTAGTTTAAACTGTTTTTTAAGCAATCATTTATGATTTAGAGTACAATTCCATCACTTGCTGCAAAGTGATAGGAAAATTTTGTAAAAACGTACAAATACGATTGGTTAAAGCCTAAAATATTTATTCTTTAACCAATCTCATTTGTATTTAGTGAAGAACAATTGCATCAGTTGCTCCAAAACGCAGGAAATTTTGTCTAAGTAACGAATAAATAACTATAGAGATCAAGAAAATTCGAGTTTAGATTTAGTAATCTTTTTCGAGTTTAAAACAAATTTTACCACTTTTTCGAAAATCAGATTCTTATTTCAACTTTAACTTTTTATTATGAAAAAAAAAGGGAAAAAGAGATACACTTAAATTTAGTGGTGCAAAAAGACTGATGCACGCGCATCAGTGGCAACACCCTAGATCCGCCCCTGGACTGGTATTTTATTTATACAATTAAAAAAAAATTTAAACATGATTATTGCTGATTATTTTAATTATTTTGAGTCTATACCTAACGGAAACAAGGCTACTTATTCAACGATACATTTAACCCAACTAGTGGAAGCTTTACGCTATACCTGCGCATGCGTCACGCTTGCGCAGAACTGATTGTCTACTTATTTAACGATCTACTTATTTAACATGACACCGCTAATACTCTATTTGTTATCAATAAAATGGCGTACCATGAAACTGCAGATAAAGTCTCTCAAAGGTACGAGTAGAAATATAGAGTTCTCTATAATTATACAATCACGAATTGTTTAGACTAGTCAATGCTTAATACTTAGTTCTATATACTTAACATATATTATAATTGTTAGTATTGTTATTATCGTTATGTGTATATAATATTTAATAATTTAGAAACTTAAAGGAACAAGGAGTTTATATTCAATTACAACATAATCTTCAATTCAACTACTTCGAATCTCAATCACAATTATATTGATAAAAATGATGATTTCCATAATCAAACTAATTCGAACAGAGATGCCAGGGAAAGTAGCGGTACACAGGAGAACAAGAAAATATCTTACACGCAAACAAAAACGAGACCCTACCTCCTGGAAGTGGTCTAAGTTTTTTTGGTGGCAATACATAGCCTCTAAACGGTAAAATACAACGGGGGAAATTTATAAAAGAATGTTACAGAGACCACACTCATGTCGTTTTAAATGTAAATTAAAAATTTGCGTTGCCGATCGAGAAACTTTTCAACAGTCACTTTTGTTACAAAAGTACAAGCGAAGAGTACATTTTAAGAAAGTCTGAATATGATCATTTTGTTTGAGAAATATTGTGAAAAATATGTTTCTGACAACGTTATTCCTGCAAAAAAAATATGTATAAATCAATATTTAACACAGAGTTTAATATTAAAGTTTATTAACTAAAAAAAGATAAATGTGACAAATATGAAAGTATAAAAAAGTAAATGAAAAATAAATGAAAAAATAGAATATGAAATTCAGACAAAAAATTAAAATGAAACTAATAAAAAACGTAATTGTGGTAAGT
The DNA here is from genome assembly GCF_038396675.1 of Hydra vulgaris. Taxonomy (NCBI): domain Eukaryota; kingdom Metazoa; phylum Cnidaria; class Hydrozoa; order Anthoathecata; family Hydridae; genus Hydra; species Hydra vulgaris. Next base: position 769,528 of record NC_088931.1, read on the forward strand.
TTGATAAAAGCAAGTGTGTTATTTGCTTCAATATGGAAAATGTTTTCAGCCTACCAACAGCGAACGTTTCCAACTTTTTTTACAAATGAAAGTTGACTGTTTTTTATTTGACTGCACAATGCTCAATTTCAATAAAAAAAATAGTTATAGTTCAGTCTGGTCAGAACTTACTAATGGCCGAACAGGAAATGATATAGTTAGTACTCGTTTTGTTATACTAAATCTAATAATTGCAGATCAATCTCAGATAACTGAAATTTGTTTATGGAGCAACTCTTGTGCTTCGCGGAATCGAAATAGTATTATCTAGGAGATAGACAGCCAGGACACAGTGTTTTCTAGGAGATAGCAGTTTACATAATATTATTGAAAGAAATATGGAAGTAGCAGAAGCTTACAGTCCAATTGGCCTAGTCAGAATTATAAAATACATTTCTTGAAAGAATCCGATCAAGTTGATTCAAATTAAAGAAGAGCATATGATGGACATTCAAACAGTTGCTAAGAATTATTGATGGCCTAAAAACGTTCCATATATCTAAAGTAAAGATGAAGTAAAATACTCAGCAGATTAGCCATGGAGTGTTCAATACAAAACTGAGTTTAGTTCTGAATGTAAGTTGGAAAGTATTCTCAACTATAACACCAGACAACAAAATTAAAATAATAAAAAAATTGCAAACATTATAAAGTTTCGTGAAACCGAAGATGCCCTAAGAAAAAAAAAAATCTCAAGAGAAAAAGTAAAAAATCTTAAATTGATATTAAAATTCATGGCACTTCAAGGTAAAGAATATATGTCATTGGTCTTACAAAGATTCACCAAGTGTTTAACTATTATCAATCTTTGTTTTCCGCAATTTTCAGCTCTATTGACAACTTGGTTCTGCATCAATTTTTTTTGAACATTTTTTATGAACTTTTTTTTAAATAAAAGAATTGTTTTATAAATTTTAATTTGCAGGCTATTGTATTTCACAAAAATTGCAACTTTCAAAACTAACTATATATATTTTTTGTAATTCTGAAACTAATTTTATATTATTTATTATTTACAAAGTGTTTGCATCAGCCTAACTGACCCTTGCAAACAAAAAATTATGTTTTGCAATTTTTTTGATTTTATGCTTTTAAAAACTGCATCAGAGCATTTAATAAAATAATTTACCATGCCCTTAGGGTAAAATATTTTATAGTATTGTAATAAGCTAACAACTAGGAAGCAGGGTAAAAATCCAGTCCATGACTCACCGACCCTGGAAAAGCAATTTAATTCCACTTTTAAAAAATTACTTCTTTTTAGACGCTTAAAACACGGGCTAGGACGTGTATTATAAACATACATATTAGTCCTGATAAGAATAAAAACTTTAAGTGTAATTAGGCTTTCAAAATCATCGACCTTTAAAAAGATCATAAATTTCGATTTGTCAAATTTAGATTTATCTTTGTTTCCCACCATAGTATAAAACTTATGTAAGCATACTAAATTTTATTGAATTATAATAAAACAGCTTTTTAAAAATGCGCATTTGAAGGCAAGTCACTTATTATTAGAGATGTGGTCAACACAGTAAAGGCCAAAAACAAGACTAAGACCAAGACATTTGGGCTCAAGACCAAGACCAATACTGAATGCTTCAAGACTAAGACTTCGAAAAATCAACCCAAGACCAAGACTTTGAAAGTTTTTACAAGATCGGGATCAAGACTTAGGTTTTAACAAGTTAAACGCAATAAAACTCATGCTCACACAGAGGTAAACAGGTTCTATCTGTTGACCAACTTTGCACCCTTTCTTCATTTATTAGGATGGCGTAGATATATTTATAATATACTCTTTCCGGTTTAGAATGTTGAATGCTAGATCTTCTTAACTCATTGCATGGGTTTTACTTGTGTCTCTGTTTTTCTGACTAAACAACTCATTCTATTATCTCTTAATGAGGATACAGCTCTAGAACTCAGTTTTATGGTTCTGAGCCCAACTGCTTGTTGGGTTTACCGACCTTTGACGTACTTCACTCTATCAACTTTCAATATGTTCTATATTGCTCTCCTTCATCTCAAGACTGCACGATTTTTGATATCATTTCCGATCAAATTAACCGAGCCCTCTCTTTATCCTTCAGGCAATATCGTTGTTGTTCGTGAATTTATTGATCATCAAACTGAATGGCATTGTTCTAGTATCAGTGACTCCACAGGTGTTATGGCTCACAACTTTTGCCTTTCTCAATCTCTAACACAAGCAGTCGACTTTCCAAATTAAAAATTTGCGTTGCCGATCGAGAAACTTTTCAACAGTCACTTTTGTTACAAAAGTACAAGCGAAGAGTACATTTTAAGAAAGTCTGAATATGATCATTTTGTTTGAGAAATATTGTGAAAAATATGTTTCTGACAACGTTATTCCTGCAAAAAAAATATGTATAAATCAATATTTAACACAGAGTTTAATATTAAAGTTTATTAACTAAAAAAAGATAAATGTGACAAATATGAAAGTATAAAAAAGTAAATGAAAAATAAATGAAAAAATAGAATATGAAATTCAGACAAAAAATTAAAATGAAACTAATAAAAAACGTAATTGTGGTAAGTTTGATAAAAGCAAGTGTGTTATTTGCTTCAATATGGAAAATGTTTTCAGCCTACCAACAGCGAACGTTTCCAACTTTTTTTACAAATGAAAGTTGACTGTTTTTTATTTGACTGCACAATGCTCAATTTCAATAAAAAAAATAGTTATAGTTCAGTCTGGTCAGAACTTACTAATGGCCGAACAGGAAATGATATAGTTAGTACTCGTTTTGTTATACTAAATCTAATAATTGCAGATCAATCTCAGATAACTGAAATTTGTTTATGGAGCAACTCTTGTGCTTCGCGGAATCGAAATAGTATTATCTAGGAGATAGACAGCCAGGACACAGTGTTTTCTAGGAGATAGCAGTTTACATAATATTATTGAAAGAAATATGGAAGTAGCAGAAGCTTACAGTCCAATTGGCCTAGTCAGAATTATAAAATACATTTCTTGAAAGAATCCGATCAAGTTGATTCAAATTAAAGAAGAGCATATGATGGACATTCAAACAGTTGCTAAGAATTATTGATGGCCTAAAAACGTTCCATATATCTAAAGTAAAGATGAAGTAAAATACTCAGCAGATTAGCCATGGAGTGTTCAATACAAAACTGAGTTTAGTTCTGAATGTAAGTTGGAAAGTATTCTCAACTATAACACCAGACAACAAAATTAAAATAATAAAAAAATTGCAAACATTATAAAGTTTCGTGAAACCGAAGATGCCCTAAGAAAAAAAAAAATCTCAAGAGAAAAAGTAAAAAATCTTAAATTGATATTAAAATTCATGGCACTTCAAGGTAAAGAATATATGTCATTGGTCTTACAAAGATTCACCAAGTGTTTAACTATTATCAATCTTTGTTTTCCGCAATTTTCAGCTCTATTGACAACTTGGTTCTGCATCAATTTTTTTTGAACATTTTTTATGAACTTTTTTTTAAATAAAAGAATTGTTTTATAAATTTTAATTTGCAGGCTATTGTATTTCACAAAAATTGCAACTTTCAAAACTAACTATATATATTTTTTGTAATTCTGAAACTAATTTTATATTATTTATTATTTACAAAGTGTTTGCATCAGCCTAACTGACCCTTGCAAACAAAAAATTATGTTTTGCAATTTTTTTGATTTTATGCTTTTAAAAACTGCATCAGAGCATTTAATAAAATAATTTACCATGCCCTTAGGGTAAAATATTTTATAGTATTGTAATAAGCTAACAACTAGGAAGCAGGGTAAAAATCCAGTCCATGACTCACCGACCCTGGAAAAGCAATTTAATTCCACTTTTAAAAAATTACTTCTTTTTAGACGCTTAAAACACGGGCTAGGACGTGTATTATAAACATACATATTAGTCCTGATAAGAATAAAAACTTTAAGTGTAATTAGGCTTTCAAAATCATCGACCTTTAAAAAGATCATAAATTTCGATTTGTCAAATTTAGATTTATCTTTGTTTCCCACCATAGTATAAAACTTATGTAAGCATACTAAATTTTATTGAATTATAATAAAACAGCTTTTTAAAAATGCGCATTTGAAGGCAAGTCACTTATTATTAGAGATGTGGTCAACACAGTAAAGGCCAAAAACAAGACTAAGACCAAGACATTTGGGCTCAAGACCAAGACCAATACTGAATGCTTCAAGACTAAGACTTCGAAAAATCAACCCAAGACCAAGACTTTGAAAGTTTTTACAAGATCGGGATCAAGACTTAGGTTTTAACAAGTTAAACGCAATAAAACTCATGCTCACACAGAGGTAAACAGGTTCTATCTGTTGACCAACTTTGCACCCTTTCTTCATTTATTAGGATGGCGTAGATATATTTATAATATACTCTTTCCGGTTTAGAATGTTGAATGCTAGATCTTCTTAACTCATTGCATGGGTTTTACTTGTGTCTCTGTTTTTCTGACTAAACAACTCATTCTATTATCTCTTAATGAGGATACAGCTCTAGAACTCAGTTTTATGGTTCTGAGCCCAACTGCTTGTTGGGTTTACCGACCTTTGACGTACTTCACTCTATCAACTTTCAATATGTTCTATATTGCTCTCCTTCATCTCAAGACTGCACGATTTTTGATATCATTTCCGATCAAATTAACCGAGCCCTCTCTTTATCCTTCAGGCAATATCGTTGTTGTTCGTGAATTTATTGATCATCAAACTGAATGGCATTGTTCTAGTATCAGTGACTCCACAGGTGTTATGGCTCACAACTTTTGCCTTTCTCAATCTCTAACACAAGCAGTCGACTTTCCAAATTAAAAATTTGCGTTGCCGATCGAGAAACTTTTCAACAGTCACTTTTGTTACAAAAGTACAAGCGAAGAGTACATTTTAAGAAAGTCTGAATATGATCATTTTGTTTGAGAAATATTGTGAAAAATATGTTTCTGACAACGTTATTCCTGCAAAAAAAATATGTATAAATCAATATTTAACACAGAGTTTAATATTAAAGTTTATTAACTAAAAAAAGATAAATGTGACAAATATGAAAGTATAAAAAAGTAAATGAAAAATAAATGAAAAAATAGAATATGAAATTCAGACAAAAAATTAAAATGAAACTAATAAAAAACGTAATTGTGGTAAGTTTGATAAAAGCAAGTGTGTTATTTGCTTCAATATGGAAAATGTTTTCAGCCTACCAACAGCGAACGTTTCCAACTTTTTTTACAAATGAAAGTTGACTGTTTTTTATTTGACTGCACAATGCTCAATTTCAATAAAAAAAATAGTTATAGTTCAGTCTGGTCAGAACTTACTAATGGCCGAACAGGAAATGATATAGTTAGTACTCGTTTTGTTATACTAAATCTAATAATTGCAGATCAATCTCAGATAACTGAAATTTGTTTATGGAGCAACTCTTGTGCTTCGCGGAATCGAAATAGTATTATCTAGGAGATAGACAGCCAGGACACAGTGTTTTCTAGGAGATAGCAGTTTACATAATATTATTGAAAGAAATATGGAAGTAGCAGAAGCTTACAGTCCAATTGGCCTAGTCAGAATTATAAAATACATTTCTTGAAAGAATCCGATCAAGTTGATTCAAATTAAAGAAGAGCATATGATGGACATTCAAACAGTTGCTAAGAATTATTGATGGCCTAAAAACGTTCCATATATCTAAAGTAAAGATGAAGTAAAATACTCAGCAGATTAGCCATGGAGTGTTCAATACAAAACTGAGTTTAGTTCTGAATGTAAGTTGGAAAGTATTCTCAACTATAACACCAGACAACAAAATTAAAATAATAAAAAAATTGCAAACATTATAAAGTTTCGTGAAACCGAAGATGCCCTAAGAAAAAAAAAAATCTCAAGAGAAAAAGTAAAAAATCTTAAATTGATATTAAAATTCATGGCACTTCAAGGTAAAGAATATATGTCATTGGTCTTACAAAGATTCACCAAGTGTTTAACTATTATCAATCTTTGTTTTCCGCAATTTTCAGCTCTATTGACAACTTGGTTCTGCATCAATTTTTTTTGAACATTTTTTATGAACTTTTTTTTAAATAAAAGAATTGTTTTATAAATTTTAATTTGCAGGCTATTGTATTTCACAAAAATTGCAACTTTCAAAACTAACTATATATATTTTTTGTAATTCTGAAACTAATTTTATATTATTTATTATTTACAAAGTGTTTGCATCAGCCTAACTGACCCTTGCAAACAAAAAATTATGTTTTGCAATTTTTTTGATTTTATGCTTTTAAAAACTGCATCAGAGCATTTAATAAAATAATTTACCATGCCCTTAGGGTAAAATATTTTATAGTATTGTAATAAGCTAACAACTAGGAAGCAGGGTAAAAATCCAGTCCATGACTCACCGACCCTGGAAAAGCAATTTAATTCCACTTTTAAAAAATTACTTCTTTTTAGACGCTTAAAACACGGGCTAGGACGTGTATTATAAACATACATATTAGTCCTGATAAGAATAAAAACTTTAAGTGTAATTAGGCTTTCAAAATCATCGACCTTTAAAAAGATCATAAATTTCGATTTGTCAAATTTAGATTTATCTTTGTTTCCCACCATAGTATAAAACTTATGTAAGCATACTAAATTTTATTGAATTATAATAAAACAGCTTTTTAAAAATGCGCATTTGAAGGCAAGTCACTTATTATTAGAGATGTGGTCAACACAGTAAAGGCCAAAAACAAGACTAAGACCAAGACATTTGGGCTCAAGACCAAGACCAATACTGAATGCTTCAAGACTAAGACTTCGAAAAATCAACCCAAGACCAAGACTTTGAAAGTTTTTACAAGATCGGGATCAAGACTTAGGTTTTAACAAGTTAAACGCAATAAAACTCATGCTCACACAGAGGTAAACAGGTTCTATCTGTTGACCAACTTTGCACCCTTTCTTCATTTATTAGGATGGCGTAGATATATTTATAATATACTCTTTCCGGTTTAGAATGTTGAATGCTAGATCTTCTTAACTCATTGCATGGGTTTTACTTGTGTCTCTGTTTTTCTGACTAAACAACTCATTCTATTATCTCTTAATGAGGATACAGCTCTAGAACTCAGTTTTATGGTTCTGAGCCCAACTGCTTGTTGGGTTTACCGACCTTTGACGTACTTCACTCTATCAACTTTCAATATGTTCTATATTGCTCTCCTTCATCTCAAGACTGCACGATTTTTGATATCATTTCCGATCAAATTAACCGAGCCCTCTCTTTATCCTTCAGGCAATATCGTTGTTGTTCGTGAATTTATTGATCATCAAACTGAATGGCATTGTTCTAGTATCAGTGACTCCACAGGTGTTATGGCTCACAACTTTTGCCTTTCTCAATCTCTAACACAAGCAGTCGACTTTCCAATTTACCTTCCAAACAATCTGAATCATTTACCTTCTCTACTCAATTTATTTCTTGTTTATGATCCTAGTCAGTGCTTAGTTTCTTCACATTCACCCTTAGGTGCTTCTGATCACGATTTGATCTCCCTAAAACTGTTATCTCGTTCTTCTTCATCATCAGAACCCCCTAACATCATACCTCTTACAACTATTTTGAGGCTGACTGGAACTCGTTTCGTGATTTTCTTTGTAATGACCTTTGGGTAGAAATCTTTCGTCTTTCTGCTGACAAATGTGCTAGTTATGTAACTTCTTGGATTCAGGCTGACATGGAATTTTTTATTTCCTCTCCACGATTCAAAGTCTAGCCTCACTCTACTCTATGGTTTTCCTCTCATTATGCTGCTTCAATTTCCAATTGTAACGATAAATTCATTAAGTTTTGTCTGACGCCAAAGCCCGCTATTCTCATGTTACGAAATCTTGTATATCTATATGTTCAATATCTAAATATAGGTAACTGTTGTCAGGGATTTCAAATCCGGACATATTCTGTCTTTAGAAGTGGTTATAACCATTTATATAGTCATTTTAGTGATCCTGATCCAAGGGTGGTCCTGAGATAACCAATATTTTTTCAATTAGATGGGACATGCTGTATGTCTAAATATAGGTAATTAATATCAGGAAAATTAAATCTGGCCAGTATTTATTGATGGGAGTGGTTATATTCACACAGGTAAGTTTGACCATGAGTTGTCAAGCATTTTAAGGGGTATATTGAAAAACACTTCGAAGAAATGCAAGCATAAAAATAAATTTTCATATTTCTTCTTTTTATTTCAACATAAGAAACTTTTAAGAAATTAAGCTGTTGTAAAATTGTCTTGCTTCCCTCATATTTCATTTTTATATGATTTTTTATATTTTCACCAATATTTGAACAATAAAATATTGCCATTTTTGTAGTAAAATTTATATACTGAGCTCAAAAATCACAGTAGGGAAAAAATTATATCAGTTTTAGAGTGCTGAGAGTCTCTATATTACATTTACAAAACAAAATTACTCTAATATAAAAGTTGGTTTTGAAGGGTTTTGCACACCTCAGGCAGTGGGCCTGAAGTGCGTTGGTTTGCCAAGGTTCTAACTGATTTTTTTTTATATTAGAATAGCAAATAAAGCTTTTTTTCTTTTTTTTTTTAAAGTCTAAATAAAATATTTATATACTTATTTTTTATTTATTTATGCATTTTTATACATCAATCAAATTTTTTATGTTAGAAGAGTTTAAAAAAAATTAAAAGATTTTTTTTTAATTCTTCTAACATAAAAAATTTAAGTTAGAACCTTTAACCGTTTGTTATTAATAACTAATCGTTTCATCGAGTTGATATTTTTTGTTAGAAGCAAAAAAGTAAGACAGTAGAAGTCCAAGACCAAGACCATGACCAATAGGAAAGGGAGTTAATAAAAAAGGGATTGGGAAATTTTTTATGATACAACATAAGTATTTTTTATAGAAAAGTTTAGTTTATAAATTCGAACTAATAATGGGTGATGACAAAAAAATGGGACTGCATTCAATTTAAATTTGCATGTACTCATACCATTAGCTGTATATATATTTTGTATGTATTTTATTGCAAATTTATTCTAGTTTTAAATTAAAAAAAAGTAATCAAAATTCAACAATTTAAAATGAAAATAAACAAATCTAAACAAGAGCTTCTCCGTGAACGTGTGTATGGATTTTACATGGACAATTACCAAAATGGTAAATATTACACTTATTGTCATTTTAAAGCAGAAAAAATACTAAAAGCAACCATATACGTATAATTGAACGCGCAGAAAATGAAATTGGAACTGAAAGAGTTAAAGGAGGTGGTCGAGTCGCAAAAAAAATGACGAAAAAGAACATTACCAAGCTGAAGACCATGTTTGACCACAAGGATGGCGTCTCACAAAGACAAGCAGCTAGAAAATTTGTGTGCGATCAGTCTTTTATATGCAAAACATTGAAGAAACACACAGATATTGAATGCAAAAAAAACAACAAAGATTCCATTAAGAACAGAGTCACAAAAACGCAAAATAAGAACCAGATGCAGTCGATTATACAAAAAATATAAAAATCACGATTGGATAATTGATGATGAATCTTATTTCACTTTGAAGCATAGCACCATTCACGGAAACCAAAATTTCTACTCAAGTAACACTGCTTTGACACCCCCAAGCGGAAAATATGATCCAGTTGAAAAATATGAGCAAAAAGTGTTGGTCTGGGTTGGCGTTTCGGCTAGAGGTATTTCTATACCTTTTTTTGTACATTCTAAGCAATCACTCAAGCAAGAATTATACCTGAGCGAGTGCATCAAAAAAAGACGTTTTCCTTTCATCAAAGCAAATTATCTAGATGACAGTTACATATTCTGGCCTGACCTAGCAAAATCACATTACGCAAAAACTGAAGTGGATTATTTCAGACAAAATAAAATCAATTTTGTTGAAAAGGAAGACAACTCTCCTGACGTACCTGAATGAAGACCTATTGAGGACTTTTGGTCTCAATTGAAAGGAGAAGTATACAAGAACAACTGGCAAGCAGAAGCTATTGATCAACTTTGCAATAGAATAAAGTATTGTTTGAATAAGATCGACTTTACTGCCATACAACGCCTTATGGGATCGGTACAAGGTCGAATCGATAATATTCGTAGAAATGGAGTAATAAAAGGTAATTAAGTATATATTTTGAAAGCTCGAAAAATTCTCTAATTAATACATTTTTAATTTTAAAAAAATCATTTAAAACAAAGGAGTTATGCCCTTTGTTTTAAATGATTTTTTTAAAATGAAAATGATGACAAAAAAAAGGAGAAATGCATTCTCCTTTTTTTTGTCATCACCCGTTACTTTTGACAAAATACGCTTAAAACTATTTAATTCTATCATGGCTAGCAGTCAAATGCGCATTTTCAAACAGCTGTTTTAGCATAATTTTTAATAGGATTCAATATGCTGAATCGAGATATATAATAATATATCTCGAAAATAAATATCATTTACAAGAGTAAATGTATATATATATATATATATATATATATATATATATATATATATATATATATATATATATATATATATATATATATATATATATATATATATATATGTATATATATATATATATATATATATATATGTATATATATATATATATGTATATATATATATATATATATATATATATATATATATATATATATATATATATATATATATATATATATATATATATATATACATATATATATATTAGGGTAGGTCAATTTTAGCTTTTTTTTTGAATTTTAAGTTGCGTAATGTTGCAGTTAGTGTGTCGAGGTTAGAAATGAGGTTTTGCCAAATCTCAAGTACCCTGGTTTAAAAATGGCTTGCGGATTTACATTTCAAGTCCTAATTTTGGACTAGTTTTGTTAAATTGTTAATCTCAAATGTTGAAATATTTTATTTTATAAATCTAATAATCTCGTTTTAAAATATCTCGTTTCGAATTTATAAAGTAACCAATAAACGATTTCTTAAAGAGCGCAATTGTTTTAAGAAGCCAATAAATTTTCGCTAAATCGTTTACACGCATTTAAATTTGTTCGGAGGAACGAGCGCAAATTCTTTTAAGAAGCCAATAAATTTTCGCTAAATCGCTTAATAAATTTTCGCTAAAACACGCTTATAAAATTAGTTTGGAGGAACTAATGGTTTTACTCAATTCCTGAATGAAAAAATGAAGGAACCATGGGCCCCCAAATTTTTTCAAAAGGGTTTTACTTGTTTATTTTTTAGCAAAGCAGATTTTTAATAGTAAGTTTTGATATTTAAGATTTTTTTGGTGCTTTCATCCCCACTAAAAAGTCACGCTGTTGCCCATTACTCTAAGTGTTATACTTTAATACAGTTTACATATATAGTTAGTCCACAAGAAATGCCAAAAGTAAAGGCTACAATTACACGGATAAAAAGTGAAAAAAAATTTTGTGGTGGTCCATGTGAATTATCAATAACAGATCCGAGCACTTTTAGACAGGTTATTCAGTGCTATTACTACCTTGTTCATATAAATCCAAATGCAGATATCGTATTAGTGATTCAGCAAATAAGCAATACCATAAAATCAATTTGGGCTACAGTAAACCCAAGTTTACCTCTTATAACGGACAAATATATTTATAGGAATGTTAAAGATCTTCTCGTACTTGTTAAGGATATTAATCGCAAGCACGGAAAAGCAAGCGCTAAAAGAAATTTTGATGCAAACTAAGACAAACTTTTTGATATTTCTGCATGTTCCTGTTTATTAGTTGTGTTTCCCTGTAGTGACAGAAAAGTTTCAAGAAATAAAGAAAATTGCATACAAGAACATATTGTATGCCTTTGTTCTCAAGATAATAAAGTACCTTTTGAAGACAGAGCTTATCTTCGTGATCAAGAGGAAAAAAATTGGTCCAAAAGGTACATATCAACTTTCTTCCATTGATAGATTTTCTGTCAAAAGGATTCAACGACTTAACAAAGAACGAAAAAATATCTCATAAGCTAGTTGATGAAGATGAATCCCTCATACCACACGTAAACTTAATTGAAGAAACAAGTGGTTTAACCATTACGGAAGTTAATATTTTATAAATACATGAAAAATTTGTTGTAGATGAAACAAAAGTATTTTATTTTATTAACTTTTTTTATGATGAAGGTGAATGGAAAGCAATAAATAATCCTATTGAAAAATACAACATGGTTAAACTTCCAAGATTTGCAATGGAACCAGTCAGAAACGAGTGTTCGTCAAACGTAGTTGAAACCCTTGCAAATGCTTTACTACATGACATAAAATACCTCCTGATAAATGATGTTGATATAAGAGATATTTTTGTTGACAAATGCAAATTAGATAGGGCCAAGTCAAAAGTAAAAATCGTTAGTTAAGATGTGGACTCAGAACAAAAAAAACAGTTAATTTGTCTTGGGGTTGATAGCAAGCTTTTTTACTTAAAAAGATGGAGAATCGAGTGAAAGTTATTTGACTCATAGGACGATTCCTGTCACTGGTGTTACAGGCTTAGTTCTTGCTACCGAAACGTTCAGTGTTTTACAAGAACATAACAGTTTGGAAAGTACACAAGCTGTTCTTCTTGATAATACTGCTACCAATACAGGACCAATAAGTGGAATAGTGGTAAAACTAGAAGAGTGGTTAAGAGTAACCGCTTAACCATGCAAGGTGGTTAACACTAGCTGTTCGCCTTCGTTGTTTGTATACTAGAGACAATCAACCAACCGTTTCTTTAAAAAAACTTGAATATTTTATTGTTCAGGTTTACGCTCCAGCGTGGTTCGAGATAAAAAAATCTTCAAAATTTCACGAATCCCCACGCCTTATTTTTTCTAATATTACTAGAATAAATAATCTCCCCTTTGATGATGTTAAACATATTGTTAAAAAAATCACTAAAAACAACGCATTGTGTCTAAAACCTGAAAATATTCTTAATGCTATGCTAAAAGATAATGACAGCAGTATACGAAACTTTGGTTTTCAAATCTTACTGGCTCTAAGGCTAAGGTATTTTTTTATAAATAACTAAAATAAATTTAAAAAAAAAGACACAAAATGTGGTAATTGCCTTTGATTTATATTTATAGAGTAAACAACAAAAGTTTGGAAGTAAATTTGAAGAAAATTCCGGAAATTAATTTTAATGCTAATCATTGGTATGAGTTGGTTGACATCATCAATACTAAATCTACGGAGCCCCCAACAACACAACATTTTTCAATTGAGCAAATCCAATATATGATTGACAATAATGTTGAACCTGAAATCCCCGACATTCCATCTCACTGAGCGAGCGAACTTGTGTCGGAAGCATCTATGGATTCGAGAATCGACACAACTGTATTTTAACTAAACTACTTTGAAGGAAGATGCGTAAACCATATGTTTCGAAAGGACAATATTTTATATATATAAAACCATGTTCAAAATGTTTTAAATTGTAAAAATAATGTTTATTTTGATATTCTTATGTTAATACAAGAATAAAAGTTTCACTATTTAAATCTTCAAATAGTTAACAAGTTGTTTTAAAATTAGCTTAATTGTTATAAATTATTATAAACTTAAATCATTCAGAAATGCAGTTAGTTTTAAAAAACAATTAAATATGAACGTATTTAAAACGTCAATTTTTGCATATAACGCCTTTTAAGGTGTTTTTTCGCATAATCCTACAAATTTTAGAATTTAAATCCGCAAGCGATTCTTTATCCAAAATCTCTCAAATTTTGAGAGTATAAATGTGTGTTTAAATAAGCACTGCAACTTCTAGCTGACATAGCCTACTGTTGGAGATTTCAGTACATAGACTATCATATAGTCTGCTGCAAAAAAGCACAACTACATCGACTGAATGTTTGGCATGGAGCAGCAATCTTTACTTTGATTATTCTTGATTTTTTCTGATTTTTTTTTTTTGAAAAAACTATAAAAATAAGTACAGCTAGTAAGCTAATGCTTGATAACTAAGATAAAAAATGTCAACTTTGTGGTATGTGTATATATAATCCACTATTTATGTTTGTATAATTTTATATAGTTTATGATTAAGAGTTTATTATCATTGTTTATTTCATATTATTGTATGTTTTTGACGTTATTTCTCAGCATCTTAGAGCCCGCAGTTGTTTTGGTACTACCATTTTATGCATAGATTTATTTGTCAATTTTGCTCAGAACTAGTAGTCGATTTTGTAATATATTTAAGTGTTGTAATTAAGTACCACTAAAAAATTTATTGAAAATAGTCTATAAATAAATATAACTTTTAATCAAGTTGATGTGTCTATCTTTGTTGTAAATTTATTATGGATTTAAACCTAATTTTCATAAAGTGACCCTATGTACAATTCAAAAAAAGCTTATGACATATAGGATCACTAATTTTTAAACCCTTCTACTCGATAGACTTTATTAGTTTAAGTTAATATACTTATACTAAAAATTTGAAAAAATTTGACCATAGGTACATTAACTTCTCCCCGACCTTATTAGACCTTCCACTTTCACACAACTTGGAAAAAAAGTGTATTATTACAAGTACTGATCATTGAAGTAAATATATTGAAAAGTTAGCTATTAAATGTTTATACTTTAATGGATTTTAGGTACGCTTAAAAAATTTTCAATTATTTTGATAAAGTCTACTTATTTTCTTTTTGCTTTTCTATCAGTTTTCTAAAAAATTTGGGTTTCAAAGTTTAAAACATCTGGGTTTTGTGCATTTTTTGTTTTTTAATTCAGGTGATTTTTCAGAAAGTTACAGTTTTATGCATATTAATAATGTTAGAAAATCATATTGGGTGCTACTAAGTAATGTTTTCCAATGTTGTTTCACATCCGAAGTGTGTTTTATGATTCACTTTTTAATAGTTTAACTAAAGAGGATGCACCATTGTTAGTGCATGGAGATGCATATTAAAAATGGTTGTGATCTTTTCGTAAAAGGAAATGTAACAGCTTTGGGTAGCAGTATCAACCCAAGTTTAATTATATAAAAAGATAATAATATGAGGCAACATTACCTGAACTGTATTGAGAATGGTAAATTAAAAATGTTTCCTTTTGTTACTGTGAAAGACTGTCATAAAAGGAACGCCTTAAGTAATATCATTGTTGTGAACGTTGTATTTCTAATATTTCTATAATATATCCTAATATTTCTGCTGGCTCTTTTGTTTCTTGTTTTTATGACTTATTTGAATATTTAAATTCAATCAAAATACTTAAAAAGTTTTTTTGTTTCATATTGATGGTTTGTTTTGTAATAGGCTGATTTAGTTCAACTATTGCTTGTTCTTTATTTCGTTATTAGCATGATGATTTATTTTGCTTACTTTGTAGTTAAACAAACTGTTTTTTTTTACTGTCTTCAGTTATTCATTTTATAAACTAGGGTTATCGATATAAGATATAATAAATAGGTACAGTTTTTAAAGTCAGTTCTTTATTTACAGACTTTTTTTGCAGTTGCAGTTAACTATAGCTACTATTACAACTACGACAAAAGTAGTATTTAAAAATATATTAATCAATGCATTTATTAAGTATTCTTCTGGCACAAAAGCAGGTATTTTTTATTTTATTTTTTCATTGCGTTTTTATAATACTACTTATGTTATAATACATTTCTATACTATATAGGCTTGTAATTCCATGTAGAAATATCGTATTTCTTCCAAAAATGCCCATGTTTTAACCAAGATAAATTTTTACAAAACGATTTAGAAACCATGTTATTTTATTTTGTTAATTGTATTGTGAAAAGATATTTTGATATTATTTTCAAAATAAAGTTTTTGCATGAAGTATGTTGTTTCTTTAATGTCGATCTTATTTAAAACATTCACATAGTAAGAAATAGTAAACTAGGTTTAGGTTACATTTTATTATTATTATTGTGCTATATACATAACACCGCTAAAATTGTCGAGTAACACCAGTCTAGGTTGTTATTTAACGGTAGTGCAAGAGTGGTGTTATGGTATAGCGCAAACCTCAAAATCGAGAAGTTCTGATTTCAATAACCACCACGTCCCTGGTAGTATCGCACTCAACTTGCTTCTTCGCGCAGCTGCCTTGTACTTCATGGTTTATTTTTCGAAAGTATAGAGTTGAGAGAGGGTTGTAACCATAACTAAAGTAGCCTCCTCAATATAATAGCTTTCTCGGCATTGGGGGGAGGGGGTAAATTAACATTAAAAAAGTAGGATAGACACAAATTAATAAATGATAATAAAATAATAGTAATTCGCATGACAAAGTAAACGCTTTTAGTTCGGTTAACGCATGTATTGTTCGTCTGGCTTAACAAAAAATGCCTTGACTGTTCAACTTGTCTACTTATTTTACAATCTACTTATTTAACGTGGCTTAATACGTTAAATAAGTATCCGTTAACTAACGCATGCACAGAATATCACTTTTTCTAATTTAACTCTCAAGTTATTTAACGTGACACCGTTCGTGCTGTGCTTTTGGATGCTCAATGCTCAATATTAAAACTTCTCCAGAGCTAAAATATTATTTGTTACCAAAATATTAATTACGTCGTAAAATTGACAAAGAAGGGAGTATTATCAACAACAAGTAATAGTCCCCTAAGTCAAAAATTCATTATGTCTGATCGAAACACTTTATTTCTGGTATGTTTAAAACAATTTATATATATTTATATATATATATATATATATATATATATATATATCTATATATATATATATATATATATATATATATATATATATATATATATATATATATATATATAAATATATATAAATTATATATATTTATATATATAAATATATATATATATATATATAAATTGTTTCAAACAATATATATATATATATATATATATATATATATATATATATATATATATATATATATATATATATATATATATATATATATATATATATATAAATATATATAAATTATATATATATATATATATAAATATATATATATATATATAAATTGTTTCAAACAATATATATATATATATATATATATATATATATATATATATATATATATATATATATATATATATATATATATATATATATATGGTATTAAATCTAGAAAAAAACATTATACGAAAAATTTAAAAAAAAAAAAACTTACAACTTTGAAATTAAATACAAAAAGTATAAAAAATTTTTAAAAGAATAAAGAAGCAAATCTAAAAAAGTTATTATTCTAACCTCTTAGAACATTCAAAAGAAACAGTAAAAAGACATGGAAAGTAATTAAAGAAGTTACAGGGAAAAAAGCAATTACAAAAAAGCACCACTATTTCAAATAGATTAAAGCTAAACTTGAACAAACAAATATTTGATAAGAAAGAAATAGCTTAAAACTTCAACAAATTTTTATAAATATAGGAAAAAAATTAGCAGCAGATACATTTCCTGGAAATAAAACATTCCAATCCTATTTAAAAACACTCACTATGTAATGGATGAGTCGAAACTGTCTCTAAATGAACTTCAGGCATCCTTTAATGCGCTTAAAATAAATAAAAGTTCCGGATTTGACGATATTAACTTTAATGTTCTTAAAGTTGTTTTTGATGTTATTAAATTACCTCCTTAGTTTATTTTCAATCTTTAGATAACAACTGATACTTTTTCTTATCAATTAAAAATAGCAAGAGTAGTCCCTGTATACAAAAATGGCGACGATTATATACCATCCAACTACAGACCTATATCTATCCTTTCTTATTTTTCAAAGTTGCTTGGGCGTATTATGTATAACAGACTATATAGTTATCATGAAAAACATAATATCTTATTCAGCAAACAGTTTGGTTTCCGAAAAGGGCATTTGACACATCATGCAGTAACTGATTTAGTCAGTCAAATTCTAGATAGGTTTGCTAAAAAAAGTTATACTCTTGGCTTGTTTTCAACTTGTCAAAAGCTTTTGGCACTGTTGAACATAAATTCTCTAGTACAAACTAGAAACATATGGAGTAATAAATAGCAACTTAAAATGGCTGCAAAGTTACCTTAAAAATAGAAAACAAGGAATATCTTATGATTCATCGTGTACAAAGTTAGAAACAATAAGCTGCGGAGTTCCTCAAGGCTTTATTATTGGACCCTTACTATTTTTGATTTACGTGAATGATATCTAACTGTCTTCAAACATGCTTTTTATTGTCCTTTTTGCTGATGACACTAACCTTTTTTATACCGATTCCAACATAAAAACAATTTTCTTTACAGTAATTCGTGAGCTGGAAAACCTCAATGACTAGTTTAAATCAAAAACAAACTCTCTTTGAATATCAGTGAAACTAAGTACATTTCATTTCATCACCAATTTAAATCCAATGACTTGCCTCTGCAACTTCCTCAGCTAATAATAAATAACAATATAGTATACAGAGTTTCATCACTTAAAATCTTAGGAATAATACTTGATAAACATCTTAATTTGAAAAATCAAACTGCTCTAATTGAAAACAAAATTTCTAAAGCTATAGGCATTATGCATAAAACAAAACACCTTCTAAGTAAAAAACGTTTAATAGATTTATATTACTCTTTTATCCATTGCCACATAAGCTATTATAGCATTGCTTGGGCAAGTACGAGCCCTTCAGTATTGAATAATATATATATTAAACAAAAAAATGCCAATAGAACTATATGTAATGTGCATAAATACGTCCACTCCAAGCCGTTACTCCGGGAAATTAAAGCACTTAATGTCTATGAGTTAAACGTGTTCCAAAACTTGTTATTGATGTTTAAATATCAAAATGACGTGCTTACAAAATCCTTTAATAACCGATTTCTAAAAATTAACAATAAATACTTAACGAGGTGCTCTATCCACAATTTTAATTTACCTAAGTCAACTTTTAAAACATCTGATTACTCAATTTTATATAGAGGACGTCGTCCGTGGAACATGGTTCTTAATGAAAATATGAAAAGTATAACTTCAAGAAATTGTTTTAAAAATATAGTTAAACAGTTTTTACTTGAATTAATAGACACAAATATATTTTTGTATTTTTAAGTATTTTTAATATTTCTTACTGTATCTATTTATTTAATTTTTTCATTTTATCTTATTCTTGTTGTAATTATGTATTAACTTGTTTTATATAACGAGTTTTTGTAAATTTATATAAAGAGAAACTTGTAAAAATACTTTACGCTTATTATAGGGGCTTGGTGACAAGACTTCTATCTTCTACTTGTTCTTGTCGTTATAAATTTTTATTTAAGTTTTATTTATGAAAATTGTAAAACAAGAACGTTGTAAAATGTTTATAAATGACGAATAAGTGTTTCTATATATATAAATAAACATTCAACCGTCTAACTGATTTTATACATATATATTTGTATATATATATGTATATATATATATATATATATATATATATATATATATATATATATATATATATATATATATATATATATATATATATATATATATATATATATGCATATACATATATACATATATATATATATATATATATATATATATATATATATATATATATATATATATATATATATATATATATATATATATATATATATATATATATATATATGCATATAAATATATATATATATATATACACTCGGCCATCACATTAGGAACACACGTATTTTTTACAATTTATTTCAAATATGTTGCTTAAACCCGCATATGAGAAAATAAATATGATATTTTTTTGGGTACATGTCAAGTTATTTCTATTCTTAGTAATATTTAATAAAAGTTTTATCAATTGGCAACTCTGGCTGTCAGTCAATCACCTGTCAAAATCAAATTGGTGCATATTGAACAATTTAAAGTTGTTTTTAGTTGTTAGTTTGATTGAAGTTTAAATATGATTTATTTTAATTTCAAGCATCTGTGATTTATTTAATTAATTATTTTTTTTGAACTTAATAATAATCAGTAATTCATTAATTTTAAATAAAGGATTTTATGTTTTTTTTCCTGTTTATGTAAAGACACCAAATAGTAGTCTTTTTTGAAGTTATTAATTTAAATTTTAAGCTATAGGTAAAAAATGTGATATGACACCAACAAAAGTTAGTCAAATTAGATGTCTTTTACAGAATACAAAATATTTTCAGCAAAAAGTTGCACAAATTGTAAAGGTTTCTCACCAAACCGTAATGCGTGTGAGAAAAAAAATTGATACAGGGGAAGACTTTGACTCAAGGAGACCACCTTCTAAACGAAAAAAAACACCAAGAGCGGATCGTATTATCCGGAATATATGCCTGGAAAACAGAAAAAAGCCACAAATGACTAAGCTTATCCATGAAGCTGGTATTGCTGTGTCAGACCGGACCATTTGCAGAAGGCTGACTGAAGAAGATTGATGTGTCATCGCCTAGCCAAGAAACCAAAACTGACTTCACTCATGAAAAAAAAGAGACTGGAGTGGGCTCGAAACTATCGTCACTGGTCTGTTGAGGATTGGGAAAAAGTATTTTTATTCGCATTCATATTCGTAAAATATTTTAAATATATTCATAAATATTATAATTTTTAAGCATTATTTTAGATTAGCTTCTCTGATGAATCAACTTTTCAAGTAATGATGGACAAAACAGCTTTTGTTCGCCGAAGAACAAACGAAAACTTTCATCCTGACTGCATTGTGGAAACAGTCAAGCATCCAGCTTCAGTAATGATCTGGTCTGTCATTTGTGGGCAAGGAGCAGGGCGTCTCTACAAAGTAGTTGGCACAATGAGGCAGGACTAGTATAAAGAAGTTCTGGAGAACCAGTTGCTTCCTCAAATGGCAGATTGGTCTAAAAATGTCAAAAAAATTCAAAAGAAGTC
Organism: Hydra vulgaris; assembly: GCF_038396675.1. NCBI lineage: Eukaryota > Metazoa > Cnidaria > Hydrozoa > Anthoathecata > Hydridae > Hydra > Hydra vulgaris. Next base: position 790,455 of record NC_088931.1, read on the forward strand.
CAAAAATGTCAAAAATCTTATATTTATGCAAGATGGTGCAACTTTCCAGACAGCAAAAAGTGTCATGGCTTTTTTAAAACAGAAAAAAGTAGATGTATTGCCATGGCCAGGCAACTCACCTGATCTTAATCCCATAGAAAAAATTTAGGAAATAGTAAAGCGAGATGTTGGAAAAAAAATTCTTACTAACAAGCAAGATCTTATGGAATATATTATAAGGATCTGGCACAATAACCCAGAGTTGACAGATACTATAAAAAGTTCAATTGCAAGCATGTCACGACGAATCGAAGCAGTTATTGCAAATAAAGGCGGTTTTACAAAATATTAGTACTAAATATATATTTTATATAATTTATTGTAATAACCAATAAATATTCAAAATGTTTAATTTTATTTGTTTATTTTTCATCAAGTATAACTTTATAAATAAAGGAACAAGCTTTAAATTACACCATTATTTTTCTTTTTGCCAAAAAATTTATTTTTACACGATATTTACAAAAAATTATAGCTAGTCCTAATGTGATGGCCGACCACTGTATATATATATATATATATATATATATATATATATATATATATATATATATATATATATATATATATATATATATATTTATATATATATATATATATATATACGGTTTTTGCATTTAATCTGGCAGTCTTGGACTTAGTATCGTCGGCAAAGGTGAAAAGCATGGACCTTTTTTTTTTTTTTTTTAAACGGAGAAGCATTTTTGCTACAGTCAATAAAAATCCTGAATATAATAATAAATAATAAATGAATGAAAATCTCTCTATTTAAGTACTAAGTTAGTCGGGTAGACCGGGGCGATTTGGTCACGAGGGTGATTTCGCCACTTTTAATATTTCAAAAAAAAGATGTTATTTTAGCAAAACGCCATATCAAGATGATGTAAAATATTCATTATTTTAAAATCATAACCTTATAACTATTGATTGATCATAGTTTCCGTCTAATTTGATTGGTTGTCGTAAATTTAAAATAAGATTTGCTGTTTAACTTTATTAATTAATACTATTGTGTCACTCTTGCTCCAACTCGCAATATTATTAAATTTGTGAAATTGATTGAGACTACATGTGAGAATAACTGCTAATGTCAGAGCTTCATAAATTTGTTAAAACTATTTTACTGGCGTTCGTGGTATATATTTTAAATAGGTTTTTGTCCAAGTAGAATATTATGGGGTGATTTCGCCACAATATGATGAAATAGCCCCGTAGTTTAAAAAAATATATAATGTACAATATTTTTGCTTTCTAAACAATATTTAATATTTTTATTTATAATTATATAAATAATTTTATAAAACCATTGGACACATATCAGGAATTATAGTAAGAGAAATTAGCTAGAAGTTTTTAAAAATATAATAGATCAATAGTTTTTAGATATACATTTAAAGCTAAAGCACTTTATATTTTAACTTAAAAATAGTTCTTTAAAATTCTCCTTAAATTTTGTATTTGAAAATGTGATTTGTTCCAATTGAATGCGTTTCTTAAATTCGCATTTTTTTTCATTAAATGCTTACTACCGCTAATTTTTTATAGCTACTGTATCAGTTGGCATGTTTAAATACACCTTTATAAAACGCAAGCATCGGTATTTAAAAAGTTATTATGCCAATCGGTAATGACTATCTTGTTTCATTTTTACCCTAAGTGCCAAAATCTAAATTTATTACTTATGTTTCAGATGGTACGCAAGTATCTCCCAAAGAAAAAGAAATCCTATAGTAATACCAACATCCAATTAGCTATTCGAGCCTTTAAAGATGGCAGTAAAATATTAACGGCAGCAAAAATATTTGGAGTACCAAGATTAACGCTGAAAGATAAGATAAATGGACGTCAACAATCAAGCTCTGTGGGAAGAAAAACAGTGTTTACAAAGCAACAGTAACAACCACTAGTAAAATGATTTTTTTTTTACATGACAGATAGTAATTTTCCATTAACAACAAAGTGGTTGAGTTATAATACTTATTTATTTGCTTAAAAAGCTACACTGTTGTTAAATACTTCAAAAAGATTTTCCCACTACATGGCATAAATCTCACATAGATTACTCACTTATATAAAAGATAGAAAATCTCCGGATGTGTTTTCCAATCCAAGTGAATCAAAGAAGAAAAAGTTCCCCATCAAACAAAAAAAAGCAAGTGGCTCAAGTAAGAAAAGAATTTTTTGCCTAATCGAAAAAAAAGCATATGGCTCAAAGAAGAGGAAATCCCATAGTCTAAAATTATTATTAAATCAAATGCTACCGAGTACATCAAAAGCTTATAACAGAAACAGCAAAAAACAACTCACCGCTGTGTGTTCGGTGTGGCATAAGTGGATTCATCAGAAGACTTAGCTCCAATGCGTTTCTTGTCGTATATAGGCATGTGAAATCTGCTTTTGCATTGACATGTGCATAAAATATGCAGAATTCAATAAAATATAATAAAGCTTTAACTTATTTTACATTGGCAAAATCGCCTTATAAAAGACGAAATCGCCCCATATAAGTGTGTAATACAGATTGGTGTTCATGAGCATAAATAATTTATTTTTTTTTAATTTTTAAATGCGGTCAAACTAAATATAGTTTATTCAATATAATTCAGTTAATTTACGAAAAAAGCGTATCAGGTAGAACAGTCAACATTAAAGCAGCAAAAGTGGCGAAATCGCCCCGGTCTACCCTACTAAGTACGTCAGTAGTACTGTATACTAAGTACTAAGTTACTTAGTACTTAGTACACAGTACTACTTACGTACTTAGTGCTAACTTAGTACGTAATACAGAGACTTCCCTTCATTTATTATTTATTATTATGTATTCAGATTTTTAAATCTTTATAATGAATTTTTTAAAAATAGATTTATGGAAATGTATTCTGTTTCGTGATAATATATTTTTATTATATTCAGTTATGATATATTTTTTTATAAAATACGGTTAAAAAGAACCAAAAATATGATTTTATATGCTTTATCATTTCCTTGACCAGAATCAGAGGATAGAAAAGTAATGCTAGGAAGGTATTTTCCATTTAATTTGTCTTCTTAAAGCATTCAGTTTCTTTCACAAAAGGAATTTACAAAAATCTCTAGTTTTATTTTTAGTTGTGTATTATTTACCATAAACAAACAAGCCAAAAAGAAAATAATAACAATAACTTTTTTTTGTTTGTTTATAGATTAAACAACTATAATTCTTTCTTTTTATTTTAACTATAGAATATTCATAAAAACATTTTTATAGTTTAGTTCATAACCACATGGTAGTAAACAAATAAAAATGAAAAGTTTTTCAAACAATGATTACTAAACTTGAAAGTTTTAACTGATTTTTTTTTATTGAAAACAGATTATTTGCAAAGTATAAAATAACGTAAAGTAACCTTTTTATTTCTCTCTTTTCTAAAAACTGTACTGTTAAAAGGATTAAATTTTTATAACATTTGTCAATTCAATATAGATTAGTTAACTCAATTAAGGTTTTATAATTTTTTTAAAAGAAATTTTATAACCTCTAAATTCTTTAGATTGAGGATTTCTCAAAAATGCCTATAATTAGCAAGAAACTATCTTTGGTAAAAATAGAAACTAGATAAAGAATCACAGAAAATTCATAAATTAACTAAGAAAGTATTTGATGTATAACATCAATTACTTTTTTTAAAACTTGTTGAAAAAAAAAAAAAGAGCAAGGTCTTGGAGATTGATAGTAATGTAGTAATTTAATCAATATTTCACTAAACTATAACATTTTTATAGAATCTGACATTTTGACTGGTGTTAAATATTTTATTATGTTTTCATTGTCTAAGTAAATCGTTGAAAAAAATAGAATAATTTTTGCAAAAGTTCTTTGTAATAATTAATCTATTTTCTAAACAATGAAAATAGGTATGAAAAAATAAAATAAAAAAGTAGAAAAAATAAGAAAAGTTTATTTTTAACAAAAAGATTTATTCCATTTCCTAAAATTTTAAAAAGGAACAGTTCTATTCAATATTAAATAAAGTTTTATTTAACATTAAATAAAGTTTTATTTATTATTAAATAAAACTTTATTTAATATCAAATAAAGTTTTATTTAATATCAAATAAAGTTTTATTTAATATCAAATAAAGTTTTATTTGATATTAAATAAAGTTCCTCAAAGAGTGAGATTGATATGATGATTAATATCATAAAAATAAGTTTAATTTTTAAAACCACAAAAATACCAGTTATATATGATTTCATCATCAATTGTATCGCAACGATAGATATCAGTTTACAAATTTTTACAAGTCTTTTCTTTTCAATAAAATAAACATACGATTTTTATTCTTAACACGTTTTGTGGCAACATTTTTAAAAATTTACGATATAATTGACGATAATACAGAATAATATTAACGGAAAAAAAAAATTGTTACAAACAATTAAAAGTAAGGTAAACAATCAATAAACTGATTCAAAAAAAAAATTAATAACAAACAAAATAGTAAATTTTAAAAATTGATAAATATAAAATATAAAGGTCCTTGTATATATAATACAATATATATGCATATATATATATATATATATATATATATATATATATATATATATATATATATATATATATATATATATATATATATATATATATATATATATATATATATATATATATATATATATATATATATATATATATATATATAGGGGAACAAGGGGCAAGATAACAACATACAGTTATCTCTTAAGCAAAACTAAATATAACAGTTGACTCTAGCTGAAAGGGAAGTAGATTAATTTTACTAGATTTATCAATTTCTTTGTAAATATTATTTTTGTGACGAAAGTTAAGTATTAAAAAAGTTTTTCCGACATTGAAGAAAAAACTTTTTATCCTGGTTTGACTTGATTTATTACATCGCTATATCACCAGCTATAGCTAAACGAGAAATAGTTTGATTAAACTGAAAGCCATACAAGAAGTATAAGGCTATGATAATTTGATTATGTATAGTTCTGATTCATTTTAAAGATTGTATTAGCCTGGGGCAAGATGACCGGGGCAAGACGGTTTGTCCGTAAACAATATTAAACGGAAGTTTACTTGTATTGTTTGCTATTCTTGTATTGTTCAGTCATTATTTTAATACGAAATATAATATTTGTTTGACAATAGTTTTATTTTGTTGCGTTGGAGTTTGCTACAAACTGATTACTAGTTTGTTATTGTTTTTTTGCATTGTCCGATATAAATGTATAATTTATTAGTTTTAAACATTACACCTTTATTTGTATTACTTTTTTAATAAAAAATAATTTGTGATTATGGTTTTTGATGCGTTTATAGCTTCATAGAGTTTTCTTTTCTTAAATTCTTAAACTTTGTTAACACAAATCGTCATCTTGCCTCGAATGCGGGGCGAGATGACGATTTGAGTTAACATCGTTTAATGAGTTTTTCCTCAGCTATTTTCTACTTTTAGAATGCTATTTTCTACTTTTAGAATGGTTTTTTGATACATCAGTGACGCGGAATAATTTTTTATCACTTTTAATTCAAGTTTTAATTTTTGGGACAGATATTGACTAAGGTACAGGCGTTTTTCGAAATGTTCGTCATCTTTTCCCTTGTTCCCCTATATACATATATATATATATATATATATATATATATATATATATATATATATATATATATATATATATATATATATATATATATATATATATATATATATATATATATATATATATATATATATATATATATATATAGGCGCGGATCTAGGATATAGCAGTTGTGGTTAAGGCTACACCTAAAAATAATCAACCGTACAAATAGCTATGTGGTTAAGCCACAAACGACCTGTTTTACGGCATAGGCTGACTATATTATTTCTGTTTTTTAAAATAATATGTTTTTATTGTAAATTCATATGCCGTCAACACTCGAAGCTCGTGGCTAGATTGCTTTTTGCCTTGTCGCTGTATATCGACAAGGGAATATATATATATATATATATATATATATATATATATATATATATATATATATATATATATATATATATATATATATATATATATATATATATATATATATATATAACTGTTGCACATTTATTCTTAGTATAAAACTTTATTTTTATGTTAATCTAGGCAGAACAATTTATAAAAGCTATTAAGGTCATATGACAGATTAGTGAAGCCCGAATAATGCAAGAGCGATTATAAAGTTAACAAATACTAAAAAAGTTCAAAAGAAAACGACTGAAGAACCCGTGATATTTTAAGAAACTTGAAAGTGTTTTACTTGTTTACCGATATTGAATGTTTTTCACTCTTTTCGCATACTTTTTGGAAGTTTTAGGTGATTTAGACGGAATCTAAAATGAAAAAGTAATCACAGTTTTTCATTTCTGGATTCAGCTTCCAACAAGTTTATTAAAATCAATTTTCATGTTGTAACCCAAATAATTACAGCTCAAATAAATATGCTTCAAAAATGCAATGAAACCGTTTAATATAAGATAAAATTACATCTATTTTCAAAAAATTTGAAAATTAATAAACTGTTTATTTAAAATGTTAATGTTTACCTATTATCTAGGCATACTTAGTACGTTTTTACTTAATATAAAAGTAAATAAACCTTTGATTTATTAGAATAAAAAATGTGTCAGACTAATTCATGAAACTTAGTTGCTGATATAAGCTGTAATGAGAGTTTGGATAAGAATTTACAAAAAAGAAAAAAAAAAAAAAAGTCAACTGATTTCAGATTTTAATCATTAAAACAGTACGTGATTTATATAATTAATGATATTTTTTTTTATCACATTGTATGCACAAGATTAACCAATTTTATTTGTTTATCGTATTTCCTCTGAAGCCCTTCCATAAGTGACGTAACTATTCCTTTTTACTAACAACTTATTTTATAACGAAATGGTTGGGAATAAAAAAATGAAAAGTGGGTCTAAAATAAACAAAGATTTTAAATAAAAGTGGTTAAGATAAAGCAAATGATCGATATCGGTATTTCTTTAACTTGTGCTTCTGAAACAAAAATTTCAAAAAAGTTCAAAAATGAAATTTATTAAATATTTATACTTTATTATAACAGTAATAACTATAACATAACAGCAACAACAACAATAACAGCAACAACAACAGCAACAGCAACAGCAACAGTAACAGTAACAGCAACAACAACAGCAGTAACAGCAACAATAACAACAACAGCAGCAGCAACAGGATCAACAATAACAGCAACAACAACAGCAACAGCAACAGCAACAGTAACAGTAACAGCAACAACAACAGCAGTAACAGCAACAATAACAACAACAGCAGCAGCAACAGGATCAACAATAACAGCAACAACAACAGCAACAGCAACAGCAACAGTAACAGTAACAGCAACAACAACAGCAGTAACAGCAACAATAACAACAACAGCAGCAGCAACAGGATCAACAATAACAGCAACAACAACAGCAACAGCAACAGTAACAGTAACAGCAACAACAACAGCAGTAACAGCAACAATAACAACAACAGCAGCAGCAACAGGATCAACAATAACAGCAACAACAACAACAGCAGCTGCAACAAAAATAATAGCAACAACAAAAACAGCTAAAGCAACAACAATTACAAAACAAAAACAAAAAAACAAGATGACAAACAAAAACAATAAAATCAACAGAAAACAATGTTTTTTAAATTATCAGGAACACGATATTGAACAATTATTTGAATTAATTCAATTACATTTAATAACACTACATTTTTATTATAACCAAGTTATTATGTTTTTATATTAAATAATCTCTATATTTTATATTAAACAATCTTCTTTTGTTTGTTGCTTCCGATTGATTATATATGCTGTTCTTTTAATGATTTTAAATAAGACCATAGACATGCGTGACAAGAAGATTGGAAAAGAAAACACTGACATTGCTTATTTTGATTTCAGATATCAGAGAATTTTTTAAATTTAGCAGTTTGCAGGTTAAAGATTTTAAACTTATTACTTTTAAAACTTTAGAACTAAATTTAACCATGGCAACCTTTGCAGAAGAAAAGGAACTTGCAATTCGAAATCTTTTAAAAACTGCTCCAAAGCCTCAGTTACACATACATTTAGATGGATCGCTTTCATTCGATTTTATAAAGTCTTCTGCTAAAAGAATGAAAATACAAGAACCAGATAGATTTGCTTTGTTGTTTCCTTTAAATATTGAAAGTTTATCCGAAAATGAAATTAGCGATTACATCTGGTCGTTAAAAGAGGTGCAGCACATACAAGGAGATATTGTATCGGGAAATGGAAACTGGAAAAGGTTTGACTTTTGCAATCAGTTCCTTCAGACAAAATTAGACTTAAAGGAAGCTGTATACGATCTTGTTATGAGACAACATCGAGAATATGGGGTAAACTACATAGAAATTCGTTTTGCTCCGAAACTACATAACCTATGCGGATTGTCCGATAAAGAAATAGTTGCAAGTACTCTAGATGGATTTGAATCAGCTAAAGAAGATCTTTCTAAGATTGGCGTTCATTTGAATGGAGGATTAATATTGTGTGCTTTGCGTTCTCATTCGGTTGAAGATGCAGAGAATATATTAAAACTTGTTCTTGAGACAAACGCTCTTGGGTTTGACATTGCTGGAGACGAAGGCAGCTACCCACTAATGTTGTTTGAAGGAGTTTTGAGAAAAGCAAAAAATCAAGGTTGTTTTATAACTGTTCATGCCGGTGAGTGGGGTTCTCTGGATTATCCAACAGTACAAGATAATCTTCGTCTAGCAGTAGATATTGGTGTAAATAGAATAGGTCATGGTTTAGACTTAAAAAATTCTCCAGAAAACTTAATTAATGATGTACTTTTAAAAAATATAGGTGTTGAGGTATGTTTAACAGGAAACTGTGGTAACCCTAATCGATGTACTGGATATGCAGATCATCCAATAAAATATATGCTTGAAAAGAAAATAAAGGTGTGCGGATTAAACTGCGATAATACATTACTTTCTGGAAACAGAATAATTGGTAGACCTGATCCTTTGACTGAATGTGTTCGCGCTTTGCTTATAGTCAAGGTTTCGCCAAACGCCCTCGTAGAAATAATAGAGAATGCATACAAGAGTGGTTTTCAAAATGATGCACTAAACCAAGGAATTGAATCTGGAAAAGTTTGGCGCGAACACTATCTACCAAAACTTATTGAAATAATGAATGAATAAGGATTTATATAAGTAGCTGTCCTATTGGATTTTAACATAATACTAATAAAAATGGTGTTTACTGTATTTTTCAAAAAATTTATATGGTATATAAATGTGCTATTTATTTAATTGTTTACTTGTAAATATTTTTTTTTTTACGAAAAAACGTAAAAAAAATTTTGTGTGACAAAACCTTAAAATACTTCAATTTGGTGGGCGGTACACTTTAAGTAGTTTTACTTAACAAAATCAAAGATAATTTTTTCCTTTTTAAAATTTTGTTGCTCAGTAAATTTTAGTCGACATGAGACAACTTTATTTTTTGTAAATTAAAAGTAGAAAAAATTCAAATTAATGTTGTGTAACTATTTTATTGTTTTTAAGATGTAAAAAATTACTTATCTTTATTATACGGCAATTTGGAATTTTTTTTGTTTTATCTTATCTCTTTTTATTATATTGTAGAAAAACGGATGTTCTGTATATATTAAGAAAAACCCCAAATTTCAATGAGTTTCCTTGTAGTAGACTCTCTGCATTTCGCTATGGCACTTCATAGTTGGTGTCATAAACCTTTGCAAGGAGACACATCACGTAATAAAAAAAAAAAAAAAAAAGAAAACATAATTAAAAGCCAAATAAGTAAAAGTAAATGTTAAAGAATCAAACAAAACTTTTAATAATTACAAATTTTTGATCAAAATTCATTTGATCTAATTAAAGTAAAATATATACGACGGTATAACGGTACGTAACAACGGTAACATTAAAGTTTATACACGTCATTTAATTATTTAATATTAATAGAGACATGAAAAATAAAGATTTCTTAACTTTTTAAAAACTGAGCTTAAAGACATTGAATAGTTTAAAATTTCATCAAAATATCTTTTGTCGTATGAAATTTACTGACATCAAAAGTTTAAACAACTTTGACCACAACTTACTCCAAACAACTTTGAAACGAAAATTAAAATAAATCAAAACAATAACTATTCTCTAAGGTCTAATGAGAGGCTCACATATACACTGCCTCGTAAATTAACAAAATATAAAGAGTACAGCATAACATATCGAGGGCCTAAGATATGGAACAGCTTTAAAAATAACCATTTAAATCACTAAGTTCATTTAAGTTTCGAACAAAAAGAGAAATTTTGAAATCAAATGAAAGCTTTGAAATTTGATTTACAAGCCTTTTTGATAAACCTCTTTGTTAAACTTAATTTTTCATAGTATGTTTTATTTTTAATACAACTTAACTTATATTTATAGGAGTTTATTCTATTTCGTTGTCTTTTACTCTAGATATATAATGTAATGGAGATGATATATATAACGGAGTGAGTGATATATAACGGAGATGCTAATTTTCTCATGTTTTAACGGATTTTTCTATAAATTTTATAACAATTTTATTTTACTTTACACTTGATAAAAGCTCTAATAGGGGTTTTATGAAAATATTGTGATGACTTCGGTCATCTATATCTTCTTTGAATCCTGTTTATATCAATCGTTTTTTTATTTTTATTTTTAATATAATTATTATTTTTCATTGCGTTCAGTTTTCATTATTATATTATTATTGTTAAAACTACTAAAATTTGTGCTTATTTCAGAATAATAAAAATAAATAAACAAGAGAAAAATCAATACTTGAGGGAATGGCGCCAAAGTAATCGAGCCTTAAACAATGTACTTGTAAATGAAGAAATTGACAACTCATCGCATGTCATCGCAAGTCGAGAGTTGCATTGATTTCAAAAACATTGAAATTAAGAACTATGGTGACTTTTATTTTGTGTCTGATCTTAAAGATACTTCTCGAACTGAGAGTTCTGATTTAGAATCTAAGGTTCCTATGAGTGATGATAATGAAGATCTTAGTGATGGAGTACTTGTTACAGAGGTTGCATACCAGGTATGCAAGCAATGAGCTGTTAACCATTGTACACCAGTATGGTCATCATGTTAAATAAATCAATCACTTTTTTTTTCTCAAACCGTTTACGGCTAAATGTGTTCCACTTGTGACTAGACGTACTTGCTCTAGTTGCAAACTTTATATAAAAGCTTTTTTGTTGTACTTGTAAGTTATTGAATATTCATTTTAGTAAAAATGACTCAAAAACCCAATTTAAAAAGGTTATTGACAAATATGTCATGCGTGTATTTTTGCAATATGTAAGTGGTGCTTTTGCCGAACAAAATACTGTTGCGCCGATGAAATGGATCAACAAAGAATGTTGTTGTGGTGACCAAATGGGGTCAATGCTATAAATAAAAAGTCAATTACCTCAAATAAAGATACCAGGAAAAAGTATGATTTAAAAGAAGTTGTTATTGAAGGTCAGTAATAAAATAATATTTATCAAATCAGAACATTGCATTAAATGTGTAAGTTCACAAATATATTGTTTTCTACTTTTTTGATTTGTAATAGGTAACGAGAGTGTGTGCCATAAAATTCTTTTGCATGCAACTCTTTAGAAAGCGACGTAAAAATAAAAAATTTAAAGAATTTGACTTTCCCAAAGGTATATTTTACTTGTGGCAACTTTTTTTTTCATTTTTGTCTAGTATTTCATCATCTGTTTTCTGGTATATTCTTTTATAAAAGAACCATGCCATAATTTACATTACAATTTCTTATAACTATGCTTGACCATAATTTAAACCAGAAATCACCTTGCTTATTATTTTCATTTTTTTCATTATTTTGTTTTTAGGTAAAAGTGTTCCAAACAAACCGATCTTTTTAATAATGGAAGTGATAGAAAAAGCCACAAAGGAAAGTTTAAGTATTAACTCACATCAACCACAACACCACCTCACCAATACAGTATTTACCTGTTCATCATCGTCATTCGGAATCTCCAGATTCTTATGAATCTCAGTCTTATTCATCTGGTTCATCTCGCTATCCGTGAAAATGTCATCTTGTCATTCCACTGGATCACCATGCAGCCCTTCTCAGGATTTATATGGAGGTCTTTATTATTGGTCTGACTGCTTAATTAATGCTTCATCTTTAGATAATCCTCTACCTTCTTCCAAAACAAAATTTGTACGAAAAAATCCAGTCAAGCTTCTGAATCTAAAATTTCCAATGGATACTGGAGGTATGAAGTTATTAAAATTACTTTTTTTTGTACAATATGATACTTATAGTGATAACAAATTCTTATTCAATCATTGATAACAAATTCTTATCTTGAACAAAGTAATTAATAATTTTGCTAATGTTCAATAGAAAAACTGTGTTTTTAGTGATATAAATTTGCAAGAAGCTCTATTTAAATTGTTGAACTTAAAGAATTTTATTTTTAAGTTCCAAACAAACTTCAATTCTTGAGAAAATTTGTTCCAAATGTTCCAATAAAACGTCAGAAAGTGTAAGCGCAACCATTTTCAAAAAGATTGACTCCTTTGAAGAACTTTATGAACTTGAAACCAGATTAAAAAACAATGGGGAGTACAGGGAATTGGTAAATTATCTTTATAATTTTTAAATCTAAAGTTTGTCTTTTGGTAGAATGTTATTCAAGTTCATCGTTTTCTTGATGAACCTATTTAAATTGCTCTCGCATTTTACCAGAACATGATGTAAAAGGTAAATTCCTAATTATAAATCGAGAATTATGTTTGCGACACAATAGTCATTTACATTCTGTAGAGTTTTTCACAGTCTTGTATTTTTTGTTAAATAATTTTGTCTTATATTTGGTTGAGCAATTATTATTTTGTTGCTTTTATAGAACAACTGTTAAAAACAACCAAATAAATCTAATCCTGTCTTATTCAAACATGAACTTTTCACTAGACTTTTATTTATGTTCTGGCTTTGTAACCTCAAGAAAGCAGGTGGAAAAAATGTTATTGTCAGGTGTAAATTTTTTGGTCTAACTCTGGATAATCAAACCGTTTAAATTGTGAGTAAATTTTTATAGAAAAATCTAGCCCAAGGAAAGTAATTTAGAAAAACAAACAATTTTAATATTAATGTTTGGGGAGAACCTTAATAAATGGAGCGCTTATTGAATGGGACAAAATCAATTTTGTATACAAGCATTTAAGGTGAGTTGGATATCCAAACTCCTGTGGTAAGAAATTTACACACAAATATTCAACAGACCAAATCATTATTCCTATCATCGTCTAAATACAATTGAACAAACATAACATTAGAAATTTGGTGCGAGAAGTGCATTTGTTATTACACTTTTATAGAATTATAAAGCATCATGTTATGGCCAAGTTGAATATGAGGGCAAAATTTGTGGTGATGTAAAGAAGGTATCATTCGAAGATAAAAAGTTTTGTAAAGCAATAATTGGTACGTTAATAATAGTTCAATATTGTTTTATCCCTTCTTCTTTGTATATGTTTTGTATTCTTATATATATATTAGTCCCGAACCTTGAGCGCTAGCGTTAAAAATCAAACAAATAGTTATAAATAAAATATATTCTTTACTGTCATCCCGTTTATAGTACCCCATGTTTTATTTTAGAAGTCATCCAGCTAATGAATGAGTCTTCAACGGAAGCACAAATAAAAGATCAAATAGGAAGCATTTTAAAGTTCTTCCCATTTGTTAAGCAAAAAAAAATTAATTGAGGAAGCAAGTGGTTGTTAATCAATTATTAATTTTTGAGTTTTTTGTAAATTTATAATATATGCAATATACAAACGAATATATAATACATCTTTAAAAAAAGTCTTTTAAAACATTTACTGTATTTTTAGTTTTTTTGAAAATATCACCGAAACATTTTTCTAACCTTTTGTAAGAGGGTAAAAACCCTTATGTTAACTTTGATTATTGATTGCAATTGTTTTTAACATATAATGTTACTATAACTATACGGTTATATTTATATAATAAACATGACACGAAGCCGCGTATACACGGCTTCGGCTCAAGGTTATATGAATATAACTGCTATATTAACATTAAATATTTCACAATTACAATCAATATTTTACGTTAATATAAAACGCCAACGTTTTTCCAACTATTTACATTAGTATGACGTTAATCTACCTTTAGAATTTTATGTTAATATAACTTTAATATAAAGTTTATATCTAAAATAAATCTAACGTTAGAATTTTACATTACAAAACCTTTCCATTTTGACGAACCGGCAACGTTGTACTAACATAAAATCTAACGCAAATACAACACTAATACAACGTTGTGTGCTCGCTGGGTTATGACTTCAAAATGTGATTCTTCTCTAAATACCACATGATGCCATTGATTTCGAGTCCAATCAACTCTGTATTTACCCTAAGTGAGTCGCTTCTTTTTCGTAGTCTTATTTTGATAACAACGTCGTTTTTGAGTGTAACATTTCAACCCTTTTTCTAACAAACGACGAACTGTTCTTTTACTAATGATTTTTTCTTTTGCAGCATTTAACTCAATTTTTCTACTTAAATAAGTAAGATTTTTTTAGCAAGTGTCACCATATAGCGGTCTTCTGTATAGTTACTGCACCTATGACATCCTTGACCTGGTCAATTTTTCATTGATAAACTCAATTTAATTTTAACAGCAGTATTATAGAATATTTTCTGAAAGTTTTAGCAATATCAGCAATATTAAATTGCTGTTGAAATGTTTTACAAGTTGTCACCGATCAGAGCTCACTGCTTTGCGACCCATTGCATAAGTTTTGTTTTAATTTTAAAATTACTGAAAAAACTTTGAAAAATTATAAGATTTGCTATTTTAAATAATTAACTATGCCTGTAGATAAATAAAATATTATACACAACAATGCATCAATGCATTTAATCATACACACTGTCAAAATTATATTTGAATATGAGTGTGCTATAAATTTAACCATTTAACATTTATTGTATATATTTATAAAATTGTTTATTTCTAAGATGAATAATAAACAAAATTTTCAGAGTTTATAGAGTTAATTTTCATTTTGAATGTAATAAAGTATAATGAAGTAGTCTAAACGCATAAACAATGTTTATTCGTTTGCTTTTAATTAAAATTGCTAATAAAACTTTAGCAATTGTTTTCATGCTGTAGAGCTTTCTGAATAAGATTATGAAAAATTTTATTTAAAAGTAAACTACATTTTTAATAAATTGTTAATTTTAAAAATTAGCTTAAAATTCTAAAATGTAAAATTTCTATCTGTAAACTTAAAAACAACTTGTACAACATATTATCCCAATGATTTTTATATACCCTGTAAAAAGTTAAATAGTAAATAGGTAAAAGCAATAATCTAATTGTTAATTGTTAACTTGGTAAATGGAGCTTTCAAATTATCTGCACCTTTTCAAGATGTAGTCGAGAACGCGAAAGTTGTAATTAAGAGATCGTAAATGTAATTGAGTTACGCCACATGTAATTTAAGAATTTTAATATGAAATTGAAACTACATAAATTGTAATTGCCAATGCACAATGTAGGCTTAAAGGTTTACAAGTTAATAAAATCAAATTTAGCATTAGTATGCGCCAGTAAAATAATAATAGAATTGAAAGATTGTTTTGTAAAATGTCAATACACTATGACCCGATAGGTTATTATCAAACTAAACACGTGTCAGTATTTAGTTGACCAAATTTATTTAAAATCAACCAGACCCTACTTTTCCAATTTTTTGGCATGAAATACATACAAACGAATAAGTTGAAAAAATTTACGTTTTATTTTTATCAAATGATAGAAAAAGAGTAACTGAATGTGCTTAACAAAATAAAGATTGAGTGACTCTGGTGCAAATCGAATCAAAATATCAAATGATATCTAATCAAAATATCAAATTAAAAAAATCAAATATAAAACCGGGAATTGTTGAAGAGGATTTTGTTGTAGTAGCAGACAATGCTCCTTGTCACGCTTGTTCAAAAAGGGTGTTAGAAAATTCACCACCTTAGATCTATATTTTGGATCTTACAGCCCAATGTTAAACCCGATGGAAACACTTTAGTGCATTACATTTGACTTGATTTAGGTGAAATTTATTGAACTAAAATTTTCATATAAACTTTTAAACTGGGACAATAATTTTGAATGAGATTGAAAAATGAAATGAGAAACAAGTTTGTAAGTAAACAAATGTTACAAAAAATGACTCGTGACAAAAAAGTCGTTACGAAGAAGGATGGAAACTCTTTATTCAAATCATTAAACTGGGAAGTATTTGAACCAACACAAATTCTCTCTCAATAAATAAAGATTTGAAAGCTTTAAATCTTTGTAAAAAAAAAAATAGTTAGGTTTAAATGTAAAAAGAAGAAGATCAGGGACATTTATTTACTGGCGAAATATAAAAAGTTGAACAAGATTTAAAAAATGATTGGAATCAAAGAACCAAAGATTTTGCTTTAAATTCAAAGTTTAACCTCAGGAAAGTTTATGCATATATTACTAATGAAATTAACGGGTGATGCGGAAGTTATCGGACAAATCCTAATTTCATTATTTGAGCATATTAATTAGTTTTTGTTGTTTTATGCGTAGGCATAAACGGTCTATAAAATATAAACTTTATTATTTGAAACACAATTATTATTTGAAAAATCAATCGACAATTGGTCGTCAATTAAAAAAATTAATATATTAAATATAGAAAACGTGAAAAGACTCCAAAATACACTATAGAACAACAAATAAAGGCAAAGAAAAGAAGCAGGAAACTAGTTAACCAACTCTATAACACAAAATCGCTTCTAGTCATCGATGACGAAAAATACTTTTGTTTTGCAAGGGACAACATGCCTGCAAATTCTGGATACTACACAAACAACAAAAAGACATGTTCAGAAAGTGTTCGTTTTATAGGAAAAGAGAAATTTCCAAAAAAATTGTTAATGTGGATAGCCATATTTGACCGTGGTATGTCCGAGCCATTGTTTCGCACTTCCAAGGCTGTAGCGATCAATACATCAATCTATATTAATGAATGTTTAGAAAAACGACTTCTTCCATTTATTCACAAGTATCATGGAGACTTTAACTATTTATTTTAGCCAGATTTAGCAAGTTCTCATTATTCTAAAGGTTTTTTAAATTAGATGGACCAATATGTCTATTACGTTGATAAAGAATCCAATCCCCCAAATGTGCCTCAAGCACGACCAATTAAAAATTTTTGGGGACATTTGGCACAGAAGGTTTACGAGGGAGGTTGGCAAGCTTCAACAGAGCAAGTTTTGATTGATCGCATTAAACTAAAACTACAATAAATTGATTTAAACTTTTTACAGTCGCATATGAAAGGCGTCAGAGCAAAATTGAGATCAATTGCAGATGGTGGTGTTTTTTCATATAAAAAATAATATATTTTTATTAAAAGATAAATGCTTTATTTAAAAAAAATATAATAGTAGTTTGTTTTTTTATTTATAAATAAGTTATTGACGTTTTTATTTTGTCCGATAACTTCCGCATCACCCGTTAAAGTCAAAGATAACATAAAAAACAATTCAACCAAAAAAGGTATTGAAACTTATGTAAAAGTAATTACGAATACATTGAATGAATATTTTGCATTGATATTCAATAAACCACGAGCTTCATCTATTCCAATCAGAGATAAAGAAACACAAAAAATCTGAGGAAATCCGGACTCTAATTCCTTCGTCGTATAATAATACTTACACAAGTTGGACATTAATAAAGACAATGAAGTAGACAAAGTCATCCCAAAAGTTCTAAGAGTGCAAATCCGCTTTAGCCAAATCACAATCGTTATTGTTTATTATTGTTAATGTAGTATTGTTAGTATGTAGTACTAAGAAAACATCTCGGTGTTCAGGTCGACATCGATTACGGTGATTTGCAAGTGGACATCTTGTACGATGAATTTTCATCAGCAAAGTCGGGATTAAAAAACGTTATTGAGGATGAAAAAGTAATAGTGCTGCTGTAAAATGGCAAACATTTTTCGTTTGTTGTGGTCAAAAACATGCTCTAGTAAATTTATTAAAAATCCTGTTGCCTAACCCGGCAAATAATGCATTTTGTGAAAGAACCTTCTCACTTATGAAGACCAATTGTAGGTCGGAAAAAAATTGAGCGACTGTTGAACCAGAGCTCCAAGTTTCAGTGAATTTTTCTAAATCGAGTTCTATGACTTAGTTCTCAAAGATCATAAAGTACTTGATGCGGCTGCCAGTAGCCAGAAATACGGTTTCGTAATGAAGAGGAAAAAGTAATATCATTTAAATATATTCATAGCCTCATAGACAAAAAATTTTTCGGGTTTTTGTCCTCCGTTATAATGTCCCGGCCTAACAAATAAAATATCTGAAAACCCTACTTATCATGGCGTACTTTATAACCGGCCTAATCACCGTGCGGATGACGCCATAAACTGGAGGCGAACATTTTGTATATCCTATATTAGGGAATCCAACTACGATTATCGATTACCTGAGTACCCGAGTAATTGATACTTTATTAGCAAGTTCCGAGTAGTCGACTACTCGGAATATTTTTTTCGAGTATCGAGTATAATATTTAAACAAAAAAATGTAAATATTGCACATTCATTTAACTATTAATCAATCGAGTATCGGTATTCTACCGTTTTTTCTTCTTTTACTTCTATAATAAAGTTGCTTAGCAACCGTTGATTTTTAACTAAGTTTCAAAAGTTTTTTTTTAACTAAGTTACATAAAATAAATAACATTTGTAATTTGAAGTTGTACGACATAAAATTTGCAAGAAAGTGAAATATTTAAAAAAAAATTTGTGAAATAAATTAAATAAATACTTAATTTTCTAATATATATAGCTGCCTTTGGTAAGTGAAGTGTTTTGAGTAAAATGTACTAAATTTCAAGTAATAAATGCATATTTAAATACGTATAAATTTCAATTTTCAATTTTTATGTTGTGATTTTTTATTTTAGTGATTTATTTACATATACCCAGAAATGTCTTCGAAAAAATCAGAGGTATGGAAATGTTTTACAAAAAAAGAGAAATCGGAGTCAGTTTGTAACATATGCAAATCTATAATTCAACGTCCGGGATCTAATACTACTGGAATGATTAATCATTTAAAATTACATAGCATATCTTTACAAAAAAATAATTTGGGCGACACAAATGAAACTGATGCGTCTTCTTCGAAAAACACAAAATCAGTTGGAAATGGAATAATAAATTTCATAAGTCGAGAATCATTGAATGAAATATTGGCGAAATGTGCGACAAAAGATGAATTTAGCATTAAAGGAATTACTTCATCTGAAGCCATTAGGGGTTTCGTAGCAAGTCGTAATTATAAAATGCCAAAAAGTGAAACAACGGTAATGAAATATATAATGGATTTTTATAAAGAAAAAAAAGAAGAATTAATGGCGTCGTTATTAGAGCAAAAAAAATCTGGAGAGAGATTCAGTATTACTTTCGATGAATGGAGTGATATAAACGTTAGAAGGTTCATGAATATCACTCTTCATTCAGCAACAAAGCCACCTGTAGTCTTGGGTCTATCTGCAATAATAGGTTCTTGTGATTCAAATGCCACTATCGATTTGGTAAAAGCAAAATTTAAAGATTATGGAATTGAAATGGATAATGATATCGTCGGATCCACACATGATGGAGCATCAGTCATGGTAAAATATGGGAAAAATATTTTACCATTTTCTCAGTTATGCTACAACCATGCTATACATCTTGCTGTACTTGATGTATTTTATAAAAAAAGTGGGAGTTTAATTACGAATGATGATGCGGTAACTGATACAAATTTCCAAGATGATGAGAATTTAGAATATGATGAAAATTTAGCAGATGATGATTGTGTTGAAACTACCGAACAAAATGATGAGGTAGCTGATGCATTTGCTTTTGATGGTAACTTAAATTTCCAAAATGATTTAGTTAGACAATTACCAATCTTTCGTGAAGACATTGGCAAAATTCTTGATGAAACACAAAAAATTATTAAATTTTTCAAATATTCTTCAGTTCGAAGCAGTGTTCTTGAAAAGCATATAATAGATCAAGAAGGCAAAAAGTTACGATTGCTACTCGATTGCTAAACAAGATGGAACTCAATGGTAAATCGTTTCATAAAAATATACGATTGTATACAAAAGGCTCTAATGGAATTAGGTCAGCAAAAATATTCACAAAAAAATATCAAAGTTTTAGAAGAAATATCACATGTTTTACAACCGGTTGAGCTTGCTGTTAAAGAGCTCAGTAAAGATAATAATAATCTTTTAAAAGCTGAAGGAGTATGCATTTTTTTGCTAAACAAACTAAAAAAAACAAATACGCAGTTAGCCATGGAAATGTTCACTGCTTTGAAGAAAAGAATTGAAGAAAGACGAAATGAGGATGTTGTATCACTCTTGCGTTTTTTACAATCTGGAAATTATCCTAAACCAGAGATTACCTGCCATTTTACTTATTTAAAAAAAAGTTTTATTCATTTATTGGCTAAAGAAACCTTCAAAAGGCTGTTCAATGAATATCCTGCAAACACACAGATGGATACAGAGTTAACAATTGAAAATGAAGAAATAATTTCAAATAATGGTTTGGTTTCAAATTATGATGAACTCCAAATAACAATTGAATTAATTATGACTGTTCCGAAAGAAAATAATGAGAGAAAATCCACATTGGAAAAAGAAATGAAGTTGTGGGAGAAATATTGTTTAAAACGAGGTGACTCTATTGCAAAACTTTTTACAGCATTATTGACAATACAACCAACGTCAACAGTAAGTGAAAGAGTGTTTTCGGTAGCTTCAGCTTTTGTCACAAAAACCCGAAATCAGTTGAAAATGGAAACGGTTGACAAACTTGTATTTTTAAAGTATTATTTTTTAAATAAAAAATAAATTTAAAACTAAAATTGTTGCATTTTATTTTAAATTTAATTAACACAACATGGTGTGGGTAAATTTTTTTTCCTTTACCCGGATACCCGGGTACCCGGGTAATTAAAAAAATAAATACTCGATTACCCGGATAACGTAAAAATACGATTATTTTGACTCACTATCCTATATTCAATCTGTAACATAAAGTCGAAGTGCTTGCTAAATTATTTAAATCAATTTTAAAATTTTTAGTTTACTTTGTTATAAACATGGGTCGTAAATGCTGTGTCACGAATTGCAACGGCAATTATGATAAAAGTTCCAAAGAAAAAAATTTTCGTCTTCCTCGAACACCAGAAGAAAGAAAAAAGTGGTTGGCTGTTATACCAAGAAACAACATACCAGAAGGAAGAGGAAGACGAAAATTCTGGTAACCAGATAAGAATCTGGTAACCAGATAAGAAAGACACCGTTGTTTGTGAAAGGCACTGGCCTGTTGGATACATTTTGACAAAAGATTATGGCAAAAAAAGACCATGTGATCCTCCATCTGTGTTCAAGTGTGTAAAACAAGTTTAATACCTAAACCATCGGGTTGTTCCAGAACAACTTCAAGATCACATGCAGAAACTAGAAATGTTCAACCTGACGAGTTGTCTGCTTTTAATTTAAAAGATATTATAAAATCTTTTAATGATCTGAAAACAAACATCGAAAACTATAAATTTAATGGAATTGATATATTTAATACTAAAACAGAAAATCAAGTTTTGATTCAATCGATAGAGTATGTTCATGACACAGGTGTTTCATTGTTTCTTCTAAAAACTGATAATAATTTTCAATATGAATCTTTTCACTTTGGAGTCAAATGCTTAATAAAAACACTCTCACAGAACAGAATTACCTTATTGAATAGATGGTCGAATATTGAAGAAGCAGTTCAATTTTTAAATTCATATGAGATAAGCAGTAAAAAAAAATTATTCAACAGCAACTTTTTTCAATGAACGATAAACCTGTTACAGATAAAAAGTATTCTGTTGAAACAATAATTATAGCTTTTGAGTACTTTGCAATGTCACGTGCTACATATAATCGTCTTCGAGAAGACTTTGAACTTCCTAGCATAACAACATTAACAAGACTAACATCAAAAGTAAAATCTATTCATGAGGATATTTATCTACAAAAGATTTTTTCAAATTAAACAGACATTAGACATAAAAACTGCATTCTTCTATTAGATTTTAGAAGTTTATGTAAAGACTATGTTGCAGTACCATGGGGGAACAGTTTTTGAAAAAGCAGTTAATAATCCGAATGTTCTTGCAAATACTGTTTTAAGTTTTATGATTATTACTTTGTAAATTTTTATGTAAAATGCTTCCTGTGTGTGACATTGATTCAAATTTTCTTTTTGAACAAACTACTTTTCTTTTATCTGCGATAAAAGCAGCTGGTGGTCATGTTATTTCTATAGTTTGTAACGGTAACAGGGTAAATCAAGCTTTTTTCAAGAAATTTGAGACAGATGGCGTACCTTAGCGAACAAAAGATAATATATATCTTCTGTATGATTTTGTGCACCTTTTAAAAAACATTCGCAATAATTGGATCACTGAAAAGTCACAGGAACTTGAATTTTTTGTTAATAAAGAAAAAAAATTTGCCAAATGGTCTCATATTGTAGCATTGTATAAATTAGAATCAAATCAAATGATTAAAATTTCTAAACTTACAGATGTTGCTGTGTTCCCAAAACCAATTGAAAGGCAAAAAGTTTCAACTTGTCTGAAAGTATTTTGTGAAGAAACAGTTTGCGCTTTAAAACGTCACCCAGAGTTAAAAGATGTTGATGATACTATTTCTTTTCTTTCAATAATAACTGAATTTTGGAGAATTGATGATTTTAATCTTCAAAAGCTGTTAGAATTTGGAAACATAGCTAAGCAAATGTGCTCTTCTCAAATAGTTTGTTTTAAAAGTTTCACTAAAGATACTTCTAAAAGTATCTATCATACTTGTAATGGTCTTGTCGAGTTATCAAAGTTTCTCTTGTCTGCAAGTCATACGTACGTTTTGCTTGGAACATTTTCAACTGATCCTTTAGAAAAGCAGTTTGGAAAACTGAGACAGGGATCAGGAGGTACATATTTTATCACTGTTCAACAAATACTAGAGAAAGTGGGTATCATAAAAACAAAACTACTTTTGCAATTAGACAAATATGGTGTTGATCTTGATTTTACTACATCAGGTCATTCTTGTGAAAGATGTGGTTTTTACTTAAATGAAGAAAAATGTTTGATATTTGATAATTTGCCAGAATTAGAAAATATATTATCTATAGATGTCAAAATGACTCTAATTTACATAGCTGGTTATGTTGTCCGAAATGACAAAGATTCAGATGATTCATATTTTTATTATGAGAAATTTAGAGATATTACTGAAGAAATTAATCGTGGAGGA
The DNA here is from genome assembly GCF_038396675.1 of Hydra vulgaris. NCBI lineage: Eukaryota > Metazoa > Cnidaria > Hydrozoa > Anthoathecata > Hydridae > Hydra > Hydra vulgaris. The sequence goes on from NC_088931.1 coordinate 814,031, forward strand.
TTAACTATACCTGGTGATTTAGTTTGTCAATGGGTAATATATTGCTATATTATGTTTCGTGAAGTAGCTGATAACACAGGTCAACAAAAAAAAAATTTTTTTTCTGGTGCCGAGCAAACAATTTGTTTTTTGTATAGCATTTCTCATTTTGATTTCAAATATGCAACTCTTTTTTTACCATCACGTCAAGTTGTAAAGTTATTTAGGTTCAAATCTTAAGTATTTAGGGTAAAGTCCCTAATATTGTCGAAAAAAAAGTTATTCAAAAGTATGTCAACCTGGGTCTCAAAAGAAGCGTATTTTCATAGAGATTATAGAAAACATAAATAATTTTTCTTAAAATTTATTGACAAAAAAAATATGTAAAAAAATGATAAAGACTCTTAAAAAAATTTCAACAGAATGATATTCAGCAATAATACAAAAAATACTTCTTTTTATTACAAATGAATAACATTTTTAAAATCGGCACCAGAAAAAAAATTTTTTTTGTTGGCCTGTGTAATACATGCATATCTTCTTTTTGCAATCTAATGATGCTTGTATCAGAATCCTATAAATTAAATATGAACAGAAACCATGGTGTTACACTTTCAAATTTCTTCAAGAACTATTGTAATTTATATTCTCCAAGGTCTGAAAAAGAACCGAAACAAAAACTTTTAAAACTTAGCGTTAAATAACAAAGGTCGAAAGCAACTGTTTTTTTTGTTAAATTGAACTGTTAAATTTAAATAATTATACTGTATATAGCTATAATAGAATAAATAAAAAAAAAGTATTATTATTTCGTAATATATTTTAAATGCATTTTTGTTGTTTATTATTATTTCTTCCTTAAAAATTAATTATTATGTTCAGTTCAGGTTATTTTTTCTGTATTTTTGTTTAAAAAACTCGCCTCCAGTTTATGACGTCATCCGCACGGTGAACAGGCCTGTTATAAAGTACGCCATGCTACTCATCTCCCAATCTGAATTTCAGGATAATTTTCTTATCTTTTATATATGAGTTGTTATAATCAAAAAAGTTATGAATTGTATTTATTTAGCATTATATGCATTATATATATATATATATATATATATATATATATATATATATATATATATATATATATATATATATATATATATATATATATATATATATATATATATATAATTTAGTATTCATAGCTTATTTAACAATAATAATAACAACTTAATATATAAAACACATTATACCCACATGAGATATTTACGTTGTTGATTTTTGATGTTTTATATTTAGCTAGAAACAACTTTTTTCTTTTTCCAAAAATTTTTATTAAATAAAAAGGCAGACTTTCAAAAATGTTAAAACTCACTTTGTAACCAGCATAAAGTGATAAAAACGTGGACTGCAAAAATAAAGCACACGCAAGTACATTTTTACTTGTGAAAATATGCCTTGGAGGAAAATTAACAAACAAATGTTTGCTGAGATTAAAAGTAACCATTTTAAACATTGAACCACGCTTTGCATAGAAATTATAACTTAAAGACTAGTAACAAATGTACCGCTCCGTATCTAGTGTTGTCTCTTACCTCTGCAGTAACATGGTTTAGTCAATCAATCTTTACAGGCACACAAAAACAATGATCCAAATATTATTCTTTTTTTTCTTTTCTTGGTTTTTAATTTACAAAATGTATCATTTCTTTGATAATGTGCAAAAAAATTGAAGAAATTGGGAAATTATTGTATGTAGTATTAAGGTTTAATGAAAACCCGGTTTTTTTACCCCTGAAAATCCCAAACTTAAAAAAGGCATATTAAAAAAATTTGAAATAAATATTTTTTTATTAACTTATGCTAACTTGTTTCGATTTAAAAATATTTAAAATATTAAAATTGAAAATTTTTTTCAGAAAAGTAAAATCCTATTTCCGCTTCGTGACGCATAGTGCACCGTTTGAACTCGGAAGATGATATTATGGAATAATCGCTCTCCCCAAACTGTGTGATATTCTAGAACATTAATGGTTAAAAAAATAAAGGGTAGAACTTTTTGATTACATTGCCACATATTTTATAGATATGATTTTTGTAAATAAATTCTTGGTATTAAAATTTAATGACCCTGCTAAAAAATGTCTTTATTATGGTTAGTTAAAAAAATTTATTAAGGTCCATCTACTCGAAAATTGAGATATTAGGAGTTATGGACAGTATTAATAATATAATAAGAATAAAATGCAATATTATTGAGATTTAAATCTTTTACAGAAAACGAAAAAATTTTATTTTCGGTGTAAATCAGGTCTAGTTCATATTATTGTTTATCAAGTGTATAATATATACTCGATAAATGATACCCTTTCTCTTTTAGACAAGGTGTAAAACGCATTGTAAACATAGTTGGACCTGATCTTGCAGCCAACCTCTAACTATTGTCACATCGTCGTAATGTTACTTCTCTTTCTCTTTTCTACAAATACTATAAAGGGCACTGCTCTAAAGAGCTAGCGTCTCTTGTGCTATCTACTAAAATTCATTCTCGTGTTACTCGTCATTCAATTAAATCTCATCCTTTTTCTGTGACTGTTCCTAAGTGCTCCAAAAACGCTTACTTGTCTAGTTTTTTTGTCGAACATCAGCTCTTTGGAATTCGCTTCCTTCATCTTGCTTTCCTGATTCATATAAATTGCAATCCTTTAAGTCGTCTGTCAATCGTTATCTTGCTCTACAATCTTCATCTTTTTTCTTTCAGTAACTTCGAACTTTAATTAGTGGCTGCCTGCAGCTTTGTTGGAAGCGAAGATGCTTAAAAAAAAAAAAAAAAACACAAACATTGTTGAACAACCTGTTTCTCAGGCCATTGCATTGAGAAACAGTTTGATTGCCATATATCCAGAGGCCTAGTGTGTGTTTGTCTTATCTACTTATCTACTGCTGCATATAATTGCTAATCTTGCTAATTGATAATCTTGCTAAAACAATTTAAAATTATATAAAAATAATAGGGAATATAAAAATATAAATATATAGATAAAAAAATAATAAGGAATTTTTTTATTTTTTATTTTTTGTTGAATTTGTTCTTAAACTTTATTAATTGATTGTTGCAGCTTTTTATAGATAGTATATTAACAGTATTTTTTTTTGTTTGTTTGTTTATATTAAATTAAAAAGTTAATTTTTTTTTTTTGAATTATTTGTGATTTTTATACATAATTCAGCCCTTGGAGTTAGAAAAATTAAGGTCGGCAACTTATTGCCAACCTTAAACTGTTAGAGATCAGCGAAAAAAATTTGACACATATTTACCATATTTATTTTTTTTTTTATTATTCTGATTCACTTCCAACAAGGCTGCAAGCAACCACTATTAAGTTGGGAGTTATTAGGAAAAAAGAATACAGTTATAGAGCAAGAAAAGGGTTGACAGAAGACTTGAAATGTTGGAGGTTGTTTGAGTCAGGAAAACATGAAGATGGGAGAGAATTCCAAAGAGTTAAAGTGCGGGGAAAAAAACTAGGCTTGCTTCTTTAAGCAGTGTCCATGAGTTTTTATAGAAAACAGAAAGAGAAAAAATGGCTCAAGCTAGCAAATAGATTGGGTCTAACTATGTTTACAATGCGTTTTTAGTCCTTGTCTAGAAGAGAAAGAGCATCAGAAGAACCATCCCAAATATGACAACAGTATTAAATACAGGGATGAATAAAAGATATGTAGAGATAGAGAATGGAATCACGAGTAAGAAAATGGCAAGCACGATAAATAGAAACAACCTTAGCGGATGCTAATTTAGCAATCGATTGTTTATATGGTTTCCATGAAAAGTCAGTAGTAAACAATAATCCAAGAAGACATAAAGAAGAGGACTCAGTGAGAGGGTTGCTATTCATTAATATAGAAATGTCAGTATTGTGATAGTTGTTTGCAGTAAATAAGTGAGTTTTGTTTGAGTTAAAATTAAAAGCCACTGTGATCCCATATCTGTTACAGAAGTGATATCAGATTCAAGATCAGTTCCTTGTTCTAAGCAGTTGAAATACAAGACTTTTTGTCAAGACAAGAAGTATAAAGTTGATTCATCAGCAAAATGAGCTACTTTAGATGTAAGGTTGTCGGGAAGATCATTAATGTAGATAAGAAACAAAACAGGAGGTTTTGAGACCCTTGAGGTACCCCAGAAGTTACTAGAAATGAAGAAAAGTGTTGGCCTTCAAGGATGACTTTAATAAAGCGGTTAAAAAGAAACAATTTGATAATCTCGAAAATTTTTCCAGATACACCATATGTAACAAGTTTATAAGAAGACCAGCATGCCAAACTTTGTTTAAAGCTTTAGATATGTTTAGAGCAATAGCCCTAGCCTCACCGCCTCCATCTAATGCATGATAAAACCTTTCAGTCACAGCTGTAAGGAAGATAGCCGTAGAGCCAGAGGTTTAAAAACAGTATTAATTTTTTGACAGTAAGTTATTTTACTCAAGATTGGATGTTAGAAATTTGTTGATCAAAGGCTAAAAGACCTTGTTATTAGCAGAGCCAGAGGTTTAAAAACAGTATTAATTTTTTGACAGTAAGTTATTTTACTCAAGATTGGATGTTAGAAATTTGTTGATCAAAGGCTAAAAGACCTTGTTATTAGCAGAAGACTGATCAGATGATAATTAGAGCGGTCAGAATGTTCATCAAAGTTTTTAAAATTGGAACCACACATGTCATTTTCCAGTAAACAGGAAAACAAGATTCAGTCAAGCACTTATCAAATAGTTTAGAGAGAATTGAAGAGAGTTCTTGAGAACACTTCTGTAAGACTATAACAGGAATGTTGCCTGGACCACTAGCTGTAGAAGAGTTTAATTGAGACATGGCTTTAGCAACGGAAGCTGGAGTAGTTTCGTTGTCTAACAATGGGTTAACCTGTTCAACTGGAATAGAAGAAAGAGAATGACCATAGTATTCAAGAGTCAAATTAGAAGAAAAGTTTTTTGCAAATACTTCAGCCTTATCTTTGGGAGTGGTAATAAGATCAGTCCCATGAATGAGATATGGTATGCTAGACCTACCCTTGTTAACAAAGCTGTTGAAGATTTTCCAAAAGTCTCTAGAGCCAAACTTCTGAGATAAGATTTAGTGAATTGAGAATAATGGAGCTTAGCATCAGACAGCACCTTTTTACGTTGATTTCTTGCTATAATAAATAGCTGTTTGTTCTCTAGAGAAATGTTCTTCTGAAAAAGATTTTAAAAAATGATTATGGTCAGATATAGCAGCTGCACAAGAAGGTAAAAAACATGGAGTAGAATGAGGCTCGACATGGAACTGATGAGAAGGAATAAAAGCATCTATTCCTGCCTAAATCCAGGAGGTTACATAGGAGGCACATTTATCAGCTGAGAGAGAGAAGAAATCAACCTAAGGACCATCACGAAAAAAATTGCGAAAAGAATTCCAGTCAGCTTTATCTTCTTATCACGACAAGAATAAATGGTAGGATCATCAGCGAACAATGCCACCTTAGATGTCAGAATATCTGGAGGATCGTTAATGTAAATTGAAAAGAGTATAGGGCCAAGGATTGAACCTTGAGGAACCCCTGAAGATACAGAATAAGAAGAAGAGTGCTGTCCATCGAGGACAACTTTTATACTACAATTGGAAAGGAAGGATTCAATAATCTTATCAGATACACCTTATCTGGTAACATCTTTGAGATGTTAATATATAATAAATATACAATGGGTAAAATAAAGTGGATTAGAATAAAACAAAGACTAACGCACTTGAATACAAACAAAACCCAAGAAAAAAATAAAATAAAGATAAGAAATTAAAGTGTTATAAATATAACTCAGCTCTCCATTTAAACATCAGTGGAGACAGCAAGAACCTGTCTGAGTTAACAAAAGCTTTTATTACGAGGTTCTCACTATTCTGCAGCAGTAACAGTGAGGAGTATTGTTGCTTGAGAATAACAACATTAAGTGAATGGGCCCCATGTTTCACAAATAATTCACTTGCACTGTTCCATGGTGGCTTGTTTAATATCAAGCAAAGTGCATTATTATATGCAATACATAGGCGATGGAATGAGTCTTTTCTCCAAAGATACCACAGCTGACATCCATAGATTGAGCTGCAAAAGGCATTAAATAACATGATCTTTGTTTGTATTTGTGTAGAGCTGAATTTTCTACGGATGAGGTTAGCTTTAGCATACATAGAGCGCACATGTTTTAAAATATCTTTGTCATCCTGCATATCGTTTGAGATCAAGTGACCCAGGTATTTATATTGACTAGTATGTGAGAACCATGTCAGATAATGTGAAACTAGGACTATTTATAAGGGGTTTATAAATTTCAAAAAACATTATTTGAGACTTAATATTGTTATAAACTATATGATTTTTCACAGCATAACTATAGCATAAATCGAGTAAGATCTGGAGACCTCTGGCTGAGGGTGCACACAGGACAATATCATCAGTATAAAGAAGATGGTTAACAAGAGAAGGACCCAAGCAACAGCCTACGGTAGTTTTATTGAGTAAAACACTAAGATCGTTAATATATATATATTAAATAGAAGAGGAGACAGTACACCTCCTTGTCGCACTCCATTACTGATATTTAATGTTTTGGACAATATTCCACTCCAAAGGATCTGAGCTGTTTGACCAACATACCAGACAATGAGTGAGCATAAAGTTACACCAGAGATAATTTTAGTTTCGTAAATAGTGTATCAAAGCGAACTCTATCAAAGGCTTTACTAATGTCAATAAATGCCACATGCATATTTGAGCAATATCTTTTAAAATAAGAACTGGCATAAAAGTGCTATGGTTTTTCTTAAATCCGAATTGGTTGAGAGTCCCAGTGAAACTTTCATTAATGCGTTAGACAAAAAATTGTCACTAAAGCAATTGGACGATAATTAGCAGAATTGGAGATGTCACCATTCTTATCTTTAACAACAGGAGAAATAACAGAGTGTGAAGGACCAATAGGCATGGATCCATGGCAAAGAAAGAAGAAAAAATACAAAGACAAAATATTAAAGTAATTTGGGCTAGCATAGAAATAATGCTCCAACTGAAGTCCAAAATGGTCAGCTGCTTTTCCACAGGACATACGATTTATGATAGATTCGACTTCATCAGGAGTGCCAAGATAGGCATCATCTTTAAGAAGATTACAGTGTTTAACTATAAAGTTGTCATTTATATTGCATGTTGGCTTGACTGAGTTAAATAGGGTGGAATAGTTATTATACCACATGTGGCATACATTATCAGGACCTGAGGCAGAGTCAATAGAAGGTGGAAGACTACATTTATCGCTGCGATTAGAAGTTACGATAGACCAGAAACTGGTATAGTTCTTATTTGCTAAACTTTATAAAAATTTCAAAAATAGTTATCATTTTTTTGTTAAAAATACCTTGAAAAATTTTTTTGACAAAAACATGAAAAAAAATGTTTTTTTTAATTTTTTGTTAAAAAATAATAATTTTTATGCAATAAAACTTAGAATAATAATTCTTGTGTAAAATTTTATTATTTTTGAAATTTTTATAAAGTTTCGCTTCTTTTAAGACCCAACATGACATACTTTTGAAAAACTTTTTTTCCTTCTGTTTAGGGTCTTGTTGCAAGTTTCAGACTTGAGGTGGCCCCCCTAAATCTCATTCAATTTTGAAAAAATTTAACAGGGTGTCTTGTGAGAACCAATAGAAAGTTTTAAGAATAGGGACAGATCAATTTTTGAATGTATGGGGCGTTGGATGCACCCTAATATATATAGTACCTTCTTTTTTTTGCAGAAACGAATGGCATTTTATATGAGGCTCTTGAATTTTTATAAAGATTGAAGATTGGGCCAATATTTGATTAATATCAATAGATTTCTATATATATATATATATATATATATATATATATATATATATATATATATATATATATATATATATATATATATATATATTGCGTTATTACTCTTTATTGCATACTTTTGTTCGTAATATTTGAACACCGCACATTGAAGGACCTCATCCTTTTTTGTTTATTCTTGATTATTCTTTCAGATTTGTGTTGTTATGTGTGTATGAGACCATGTGTGAGAAGCATAGCAGCGCGAAAATTTTATACTAATGTACCACTTGAGGTTTAATAATTCAAATAAGACTATCAGATAGTATATGTATGCAGCTGTAGATGTTGTTTAACCAAATAGAGTTTAACTAAAGAGTATTCAAGAAAATTTTATACTAGAAAACTTCCCTTAATAAAAACACACAACAATAATAGTCAAAACCCATATCATAGGTGAAAACTCGTGAATGAAAGTAAAATAATTCTGTAATGTGAGTTAAGTCAAGAAGCTTCATATTGGTAACCTGTTCAAATAAAAGTTTTGTACAATAAGAAATATATTCATATTTAAAATGTACAACTTATAGAGTTTGCAAACTCATACCTTCGTGTCAAGCTGTCGGCAAAACATGTTTTGAATTCAAGTAGGAAATTTAGCATTTTACAAAATAAATGCATTTTCACAACCAATATCAAGAAGGTCAAAGAAAATGTAAAGGTAAAAGCGTAATTTAGATTTAGATCTAACTCATAATATGTCTTCATTTTATCAAGCTGATCAACACCTTCCATTCCATTGTTGTATAAAGAAATCCGCTTTGGGCAGGTCACTTTAGATTTTTCTTGAGATCCCTATTTCCTTCTTTCAAAAAGAACAAAATCAATGTTGTCACTGATATTTGTTGCAACTAAAATAACAGATCTAAAAACCAAAGTCTAGCAATATAATAACAAATTAGTATAATTCCTATTTACAATGCTAAGCTATGTTTCCTTCCTGTAGGCTAAAATAAAAATTGTAGCTTGTATATTTATATATACAAAAAAGTTTAGGCTCATCTGTTGTCCATCCATTTGCATGCAACAAACATTGTTGGCAAATATACATTGGCTGTCACGTCTCTTCATTTCTTTGTCTGCCTGCAAAATAATACAAACCAATAGCAAATGTAAATTACTTAGGACATATATAAGCTAAAATTATATGCATATAAATAAACTGGTAACAATAATACTTCCAGCGAACTCAGGCATAAACTTTCTATTACCTCTAATAGTACCCACAAAAAAAAGCACTCGATCCAGAAGAATTTTGACAAATGTTGGTGAAGTAAAAAAGTTGTCAGCAAAAATAGTAATATTTGACCCATTCAGTCTAGAAGTCAAGTTTAAAATGACACTTTCACCTAATTCAAAATGAACAGACTACTTTTTCCCTCGATAAATATCAAACTCATTCAAATAACCAATATCTGAACAGCACCGAAAACAAAACTTGAATACCCACTTGGTGGGTTTGTTCTTTAAGTACTGCTTCATCAAGTTTCGTCCTTTAAATTTTACCATGTGTTCATCAATACTTAGTCTGTCAGTATCTTCACGTGCAGCCAAAAATTATTCGTTAAAATGCTTCAATAGAGAGGCAACTTTCTTTGCCTTGTCCGTATCATTTTTTATCATTTTCAATATTATTTTTGAAAGGAAAATTTTGAAGAACAGATTTAAATCTTTCTCTTGCAGTAACATTTTGAATTCGTGAATTACCAATAATTGAATCCACGGACCAATATCACTCCATATTGCTGAGAGCATTAATTGACATTACAAAGCTAACTCCAAGAAACGCAGTCATTTCTTCTCGATCAATAGTAAATTGTCGACCTGATTGTTGTGAATTTTTGATTCTGTAACTAATAATATTGCTGAGAGCATTAATTGACATTACAAAGCTAACTCCAAGAAACGCAGTCATTTCTTCTCGATCAATAGTAAATTGTCGACCTGATTGTTGTGCATAAATTTTTGATTCTGTAACTAATAAATGAAAAAGCGTATCCAAACCTGCAACTTTTTCAAAAACAGACAATGCAGTAGCTCTTTCGTCAGTATCTATTTTTATGCGTCCTTGAAAATCACACTTGCTCCTTACAATAGGAGCCATTCTTTTTTCCAATTCCATACCACTTTCCCTTCAATTTGCACCACTTTGTCATTTTCACCACTGCTCATCTTATCAATACAATATGACATTTTTTTGTTTGACTTGTGTTTTATAGTCTTTGATGTACCAGGTTTATCCATGTTTCTCTAGTTTTTATATATATATATATATGTGTGTGTGTGTGTGTGTGTGTGTGTGTGTGTGTGTGTGTGTGTGTGTGTGTGTGTGTGTGTGTGTGTGAGTGTGTGTGTGCGCGAGTGTGTATTTACTACTGTGATCAAAAAGTAAGGTGAATTTTTAATTTAAACTTCCCGCCTTATTCGAATCGTCCAATCTTTTTTATTTTTAAGTTGGTAGGAATGTCATTAACATTTGCGCCAAATTACATGTCAAACTAATAATTATTTTTTTTTGTTTACGCTTGTTTCTGAAGTACCAAAAGTGCATTCGGCGATTTTCACGATGTCTAATTTTGTTGAGCAAAGAAGTGCTATTAAATTTTGTTTGCGGAATGATATTTCTGCTGCTGAAACGTATCGAATGTTGCAAAAGGCCTTCGGTGAAGAGACTATGTCTCAAAAAAATGTTTACAAGTGGTACAAAGACTTCAAAGAAGGCCGAGAACGTGTTGATGACTTGGAACGCTCCGGACGACCATCGACTTCGATTGATGATCGCCACATCAACAAAATCAAAGAATTGGTGCTTGCAAATCGTCGGTTAACCATTCGAGACCTTGTTGACATGGTTGGAATATCATTTGGGTTGGTGCAAGCGATTTTGAAGGATCATTTGGGCCTCAGAAGACTCAAATCACGTTTGGTGCCGAAATTTCTCAATTTCTTTGAAAAAGAGCGTCGCGTTAAAACGTGTGAAGCAATGCTTTCTGACTATCAAGACGTCTACAAACAAATTATTACTGGCGATGAGACTTGGGTCTACGCATACGACCCTGAAACAACCGACCAATCGAGTGAATACCGTGAAAAAGGCGAGCCGAGACCGAAGCAACCACGTCAAAGTTGCTCAAAAATCAAGATCATGTTGACTGTTTTCTTTGATTATTGTGGTGTCGTGCACTACGAATTCCTTCCAACTGACCAAACTGTCAACAAGGAATATTATTTAAGCGTTATGCGACGTTTGCGTGAAGCTATTCGCAAAAAGAGACCGGAATTATGGGCCAATAACTCTTGGATTTTGCACCACGATAATGCGCCTTCGCACACAGCACTGGTTCTTCGTGAGTTTTTTGCTAAAAACTCTACCCATGTTGCTCCACAACCACCGTATTCGCCGACTTAGCACCGTGTGACTTCTGGCTGTTCCCAAAGCTCAAGAGACCACTCCGGGGAAATCGTTTTGAGTCCATTGAAGAGATCCAACGTGAATCGGCACGCGCATTGAAGGCTTTCCCTACCGAGGACTTTTCGGCATGCTTCGAAGACTGGAAAAAACGTTGGCAAAAGTGCATTGGGGCCGGGGGGGATTATTTTGAGGGGGACAATACAGATTTGGAAGAATAAATAAAGATTTTTCATTTTATAAAAAAATTCACCTTACTTTTTGATCACAGTAGTATGTACATATTTATTTACTAGAGGGACACTAGTGTCTCAAGGGATGCTTTCAGCCATAAAGTGTTTCAAACACACAGTTGGTATGAGTTCTTATGATCAATCGGAGGTGATTTTACGGGTGTGTGGGTGGATTGTTCCACTTCCCCCTTTTCCCCTTACAAAGAAGATGATTTTCAAGTTATAGTCCGTTTTTTGACGAATTGAACGGCAAAAAACAGGGCCGTCCAAAAGAGATTTTATTGGGGAGGGGGTGACGTAACTGTTTTTTGCCGATTAAACCCCAAAAAAAAATTTTTGTTAATTTATCTACGAAAAAAAAAAAGGTTCTCGTTGGCCGACATTTGTCGACTGCCAACTAAAGATCCAATTTTGCCGACTCTAGTGTCCAATTTGCCGACTAATAAATCCGACGGCCTGATTATAACAACTGCTATTATTCCTATTTTTATTATAATGGAGTTATGACAGATGTTAACTTCATATTAGTACTTATTACTATTTGTGAACCACCTTGATGTAAAAACTTTATTCAGAATATATTTGATTTGATTTTTTTTTTAATTTCTCAAATTTATTTACGTAAAACAAACATTATTAACGTTTATCAACACAGATCTAAAATGACAACTGTAAATCAATAGAACTCACAATTTAAAATTAAATAAGTTACTTGGCCGACGGACGATCTAAGAAAAAGATAGACCATCTAAAACGCATCGAGCCTTCCACCAAGATATTTTTTAGTAGTAGCAAATTTAATTAGTTTAAAATAAGTAGTGTTGTGATGGTACTACTTCTTTTAAACTAATTAAATCTGCTACTCCTCAAAAAAAATCTTTGTGTAAGGCCAGAAATGGCCATCAATAAATTTTCAATACAATCACAGGGCAGAAACGTTTTTAATAATATAAATTTGTACTCTACTTACAAAATATTATATGATATCGTTAAAAAGAGAAGAAATACAGAGCTAAGAGGCATTGATCCTGACCAAGATTACATTATTCAAATTATGGTTAGGGATCGTCCATAAACTAAATAAATTTAGCGTTGCATAATTTATGGACGATCCCATAGGGCAAGTGTTTGCACTAAATGTGGTCGTCTCCCACAACGACTTTGCATTTGCTATGATCATGGAATCAACTTGAACGAGTACTAACACAAGAAAAGACAATAAAAAAACATCAATTGAGCAAATGAGGATTCATCATCAGGCTAGAGCAAAGGAAAATCAGATGTAAGGAGTAACATGGTAGCATGCACATCTCAGAGCTCAGAAAACATTCTATAATGGAATTTCAGTAGAACTATGAAAGCATTTTGAGCGGTCCACTTTAGTTTTGCTTTTTGGTTACTTGGTGAACCGTTAGTGGTAGCCGCCAAAAAAGTGGCAAGCCGATGAATAGCCACTATATCACTTGCTGGAAAGTTATCAGCTGGCCACCTATAGCGGATGCCATTAAGTAACTGATTAGCAAAACGCCTATATAGGTCCAATGCAAATAAACTTCGAAAATGTTTGCTTGGTGTACTTGCAGCGCAAAAAAACGCTATTAGTTTAGCAATAAACAAATAAAAAGATAAAGATAAAAATAATGGTAAGGCAGGTTCTGCTGAAGAAAACGAAAATGAGAAGCACTTAAGTACGATCTAATTTTGGCTTTTAGTAAAATTCTCAAAGATGTGCAAACTATTGTAAAAAAATTCAAATACAACCTTAAATTAGTCAAAGACTCATAAAAAAAACCATCTCTTTGAATCAAATTCGCATTTCTGGTTCTTAAAAGCATTAAAATTTTTGCGACTTTCAGAATGCTAAGTATTAAAAAAAAATTTCAAGCGTTTGGACACGGTTAACCTAATTATTTTGAGGCAGGCGTTCCTGAATTAGTAATGGCAATGGGTGGTATGAGTCGCAATCATTCTGACTTAATCAATGCCGAAGGTACATTGAAATTTTTATTAGAGGAGTTTCTAACAAAAGAAAGTTTCATTCGTGGTTGCTTTATCGCAGAAATCAAAAAAAATTCTTCAAAGATACCGATCTTAACTGTCAATCTACCCAAATTTCTAAACAACCTACGAGTTTTTAAAGAGCTGAAGAAGTTCTTAAAAAACCTGATAATTTGAAAGTATATTCCAAGACTTTAACATAGTAAATAGAGCATTTTATTAAATACTCCGTGAAACTAAACTGTGCTTGTTAATATCATTTTCGTTAACTAAGATATTTAAACTAGTATTGTAATACAACCAAAAAGAGAACAGTATCAGATCATGATATTAGCTGGGATAAAATTTGTTATATATAAATTATTACCTGAGATAAAATGTGTTATTTAAAAATTATTAGCTGGGATAAATATATAAATTGAAGCGGCTGTGAAGCAGTGGTTAGAGAGCTAGCTTTAGAAACAAGAGATGGTTTGGAACAAGCTAAAGGCATATTCGCGTCATCGGTATTTATTTATTCTTTTTATCACCCAAATTACAGGTAAAACAAACAGTATAATGTATAAGTGTATATAAGTGTATAAGTGTATAAAACTAATAGTTTATACTTTCTAAAGTCTAATTTAAATCCTTCTTGGAATTTTTTCCTCCATCAAATTCGTAAATATTAGTCTTTGTTCTCTGATATTCCAGAATTCAAAATTGCCGCTATATTGTCTCCTACGTTATCATAGCGACGTTAAATCGTTATTTTTTTCCTTCTATCAAACACTGGGCGAAGCTTAGCTCAAGTTGATTGCACATTTTTATTACTTCGTTGATAAATAGGTTATCTTTAGTAACATCAGATATCTGAGTCAAAATCAGGGAAAAACAAGTAGGAATAAACAGATTTAATTTGTTTCGAATGAGGATGGTAGATATATCATCAATTTTAAAGAAGGGATGCAAGTAGTTTTTTCTATACTTTGATATATTGAAAAGGAATTTTATTGCTGATCTTCCAACAGAGTCCAATTTATTCTCGATCTTCTCGGGACACCTAAAATAAAAATTAAAAAAAAAATGTTTTTCATGTAACCCTAATTTTGTATATGGAACTAGAGTTCCGAAAATATCAGTTTTTCTCTTAAAAAATGGAAAACAACAAAACAAACAATTAAAAAATATGAAACCGTAGAGAGGAACTTTTTGTGTTATATAAAATAACAAGATGTTTGTTTTCATATTATTACATTAAAAGTTATTATACTAAAAAAATAATATTTAAACTAGTTTTCCGAACCCGTAAAACAAGGATCTAGATGAGTTTATTCCCAATAGACCTCTATTTCTACACTTATTTAGCTATCTATCCTTTTTTCTATATTTATTATTTGCTTCGATATTTTCTAAGTAAACGGTAGAAAAATAATTCATTTAAAAATTGCTATAAAAACTGCTATAACTAAATATTGCTTCAATTTAGGGGTTGCACCTTGCACCACAATTTTCACATAAAACAAATATTGTTAAAACTTTTTCATTTAAATCTCTTAACATCTTTATTTATTTTTTATTTTTTTGGATTACAATTGTTGGTCGTTGTACAGCTTTATATAACCAATAATAAAAATAATATAAACTTACAATGATAGAAAATATAACAAATATAAACAAGGTATCTGAAAGAAGAATGCAAGGATTTTGTTGTCAAAACCTTAAATAAGCATTTAAAAAGGATAAGTTAAACAAAAAATTAACTAACTTTATAAAATTGCAAGATAAATAATCTGTGTGTGAAGTAAGCTCAAGAGGATCTTCTCATCAGAATTTTAGACAAGTATAAACCAACATATAAAATAAAAAGTAAAAAATATAAGAACAATGAATAAAATAAGTAGGAATAAACTTCTATAAATGTAGACATGTATATAAACAATAAAAAAGTAGACCAAAATATATTTTTAACTTTTACTACTAATAATAAATCAATATATTATCTAATGAAAGAATGAGGTTTTTTAGTTTATTTTTAAAAAGGCAAAAGTAATAATGAAAAAGTTGCAGTAAATTTTAATATTATTTGATTAAAGTCTGTCTAGCCTCTGTATTTTTTTTATATATTTTAGAGTATAAATGTATAAACATTATTTCTTAGTAATTAAAACTAGAAATTTCATTTTTGAGAGAACGAATAAAATTCTTTCTCTCAAAAATGCTTAAGGGGAAATTACTGAAACTCTTCTCGATATTCTTGAACTTCTGAGTCCTCAATTCAAATCTATGTTTACTTTGAAACCTCCGAAAGTTTTCTATTGTTAAATAAAAGTGATGCTAAACCTAAATACAATTATAATAACAACTTGGGTTTCTCTATTGCAGACATTTTAAATGAACTTGCCGATCTAAACCTTGTGGACCTGACGGCTTGCACCCTTTAATACTTAAGATATGTGCCAAAAGCTTCGCAATTCTGTTTACAAAAATCTTCTATGAATCTTTTAATTCTGGAATAGTACCAAATCTCTGAAATTTAGTAAATATTAGTCCGGTCTATAAAAACGGGAGACAAACTACTTCCTGAAAACTAATGACCTATTTCACTAACCTCGGTTGTGTGCAAAACCTTTGAAAAAGTTGTAAAGAACGAAATCTTGAAGCACATCAACGATATTATTTCTTCTTTCCTAGAATTGCACCAGATTATTGATGTAACATACCTCAACTTTGCTAAAGCTTTTGATTCCATACCTCACAACAGACTTGTGTTAAAATTTAAAATCATTCAGAATAAACGGCAAACTACTACAATGGATAAAATCTTTTTTAGTAGGTAGAAAGCAACGCGTTACAATTGACAATACTAGCTCTTCCTGAGTTGATGTTCTCAGTGGTGCTCCTCAAGGTTCTGTTCTTTTTATTCTCTTCACAAACAATCTTGACCAACTTACTAAAACTTCTGAAATGTTTATCGACGATACTAAACTTTTTTCTTAAACTTGGTCGCAGACTAATTTCGTTGATCTACATGATCGTTTACGTTTAGTATACGAGTGTTCAAACACTTGGTTACTTAAATTCAACATTTCAAAATGTTGTGTTTTCCATCATGGTAAAACCAATCCTATGTACAGTTACTTTTTGCAAAATAACTAAGGTATAAATTAAAGCCTTAAATGCACTACTAAAGGGCGTAATTTAGGAGTCATTTTTACATCTAACCTCAAGTGGAGCACACATATTCAAATAGTTATCGCCAAATCTCTACAAATTCTTGGTATGCTAAAAAAGACAATCACCACCATTGATGAAAAAATGGTTCTCAAATTATATAAAGTGTTAATAAGACCAAACCTTGAATATCCAGTGTCTGTTTGGGCCCCGTGCTTAAAAACTGACTTAACTTTGGTTAAATCTGCTCAATGTAAAGCATAAAAATGGGCTTCAAGCTTGAGACATCTTCAATACTACGAAAGAATAAAATTACTAAATCTATCATCACTTGAGTTTCGGCGCCTTCAATGCAATCTTACCCAAATTCTTAAACCAATCCATCGGTTCCATATAACTAATGATATCAACCAAAGTTTATTAACTTGTCATGTGGTTACCATCTTAAAATAAGGCGTAAATATGTTCCAAACTGTCTTCCAAGACACAACTAACTATATAATATATAAGCAAAATACTAGAACTATCCACTCGAACAACTTTCTACTCAACTGTACTTTTAAAATTAGACTAGATCACTAGTTGGCGATAAAATTTGGAACTTATATTTATAAAATTGATTGTTTATAGTAGGGTGTTTTCTCTGATCGTAGTATATAACTATAATAATAATAAAAAAGTGCCAATAAAAGAATGGGATGCGTTTGTTGGACAAAATAAACCAAAAAGAGAACCACTTGATCATACTTACACATCAATAAAAATAAAACTAAAACAGGAAATTATAAATTTGTAATAAAGCAACAGCAGTTAAATGCGCATAAAAGTTCTGAGAAAGAGATAGATCGCATTACTGATGATAATTTATATGAATCTGAGGAAAGTATCAAATTAGATGAATCTAATAATGAAAATAACAAACCCAGACAATATGGTGAAATGAATTTGATAATTTCTTAAACAAATGTAATCAAAATAGGATTTTTTTTACGATAAACTGGCTATTGCGGCAGATTGTTATCGTGTCAGTTGAAAAGCAACTGCTGCTATTTAATGTTAATGCTGCTCTAAAAAACATGGGAAACCTAAATGAATCAAATATGCTTGATAGGAAAAAAGTAGAAGGAGAAAGACTTGGCGTTGGACAAATAAATGTAATTGGAAGAAAATGTGAAATTTTGAAATTACAATATATTGATTTTGATGGAAGAAAAGACAATACTATAACAATTACAGTAAAAAGAAGAACATATTGTTGGGGATAGTGCAAAACTGCGTAACTAGCATTGGATAATACCGCGTATTTACAGAAAATTTTTTTTACGGGAGAAGTTTAAAACTTTATATTTTTTTATTTTAACAGATTTTGAGTTCATTTTAGTATAAAGAGTATTATTCATGTTTTTTGTTATGTCAACAATAGATATTTGGTGTTAAAATTATTAAAATACAAATATAGTAGCCAATGCTAGGTACGTGGATTTGCACTACCCCCTACGATATTACAATAGTTACAGAATCAAGCAGCAGCTATATAGATTATCTAACACCTGATAATGGAACTTCTCGCTGCATTGCTGATTTTCATTAGCATTTAATCCTTTAAACTAGCAGCATTGAATACTTTAAACTGGCAGTAGTGGTTCTTAAATGTAATAGAAACAGAATTTGATACACCAATCCAGTGGCTCATTTGTCAACTCCATTTAAATGAACCTCCGTTTAATCATGTTTTCGAGTTATTTTATGGAAAAACTTCAGTATCATTTAAAGGAGATATTGGTAAAAAAATTAACAGAAGGCTTAACTAATTTAGCAGTAGTTCTTTTCAAAAAAGTAAAGGTGCTTTTCATATACTTGCTTAAACATCCTTAGTACATTAAGATTAGATCAAAAACATCTTTACAGTATCTGTTTATCTATTCAATCAGAAGAGGTTTCAAATAAAATATCTAAATAAAGTTCTCCTGGTTCATCATGCTCGGTGGCTCACATAGGATACTCAAGTCCAGAAATACTAACGAACACAATAGACATTTAAAACTTCCTGCAACACTAAATCTTAAAGTCAATGATTACAGTGAGTTGGTAAATTCACCGTAATCATTCAAAGTTTAGAATAGGACATTGAAGAAGTTAATTCACTATCTCTACTGAATATCTTTTCAAATGAAGATATTTTAAAAGCCAATGACAGTTCATTAAGTATGCCAAAATATCCTTGTCAAAATATGGCTGGAATAGTCACAAAAGCATCAGAAATTAGATATGGGTATGAAAAGCGTCATAAATTTGTAATAAACTAATCGGAATCTAGGGAAAAATACATAAGTTTATGTGGAAAGCTAAATGGAAAAAAGACATTTGAATGAAGATAAAAACAATTTATCTCAAATGCTATAAATCTGATTTTGGGTGCGACCCCTAAGGAGGCAAGCACAGACCTCATAGTTACAATCTTTCTATATATAGGAACCCTGCACAATATACTGCTACTTGAAAAAAAAATTTAACCCGCCCTATTGTTTAGTTTAAATTAGTATTATTGTATTTCCTTTCTTCTTAATGAATTAGTTTATTATCTCTTTAAATATTGCTCTTAAAGTAAAAAAAAACTTAATTAGCCAAATTCAGTCGACGCGGTCTGCACACTTATGTTTACGACGTAGAGAAAAAAATAAAAATGGTAGCTTCTCAGTTTGATAAAGTATCAAAAAGTTTTCTACTTTTTAATACTTATACTTTTTCTGGCTTTTTAAAACGCTTTAATTGTATTGTGCTTCTGCTTTATGCTTTATAAAAATTTTAAATCAAAGATTCGAATGGTCTGCTCAAATACTATCGTTTACCAAGATCAGAAAGTGTACAAAAAATATATATGAAGTTATTTAAAACAAGTTTATAAAAAGAGAGATTTAATTCAAACAATATGCCCGAAATACAAACAATTTACCAGACATTATCATTCCAGTTATATAATAAGAAAGAAGATGAAAAAAAAAAAACTGACTAGCTAAAATAAAACTTGAATCAATCATAAAAACAAATCGATATGCTGAAACAAAAATACAATTCAGCAAAGAGAAAATTATAGTTATAAAAATTATAAAAGGAACCCTTCATATATACAAGTTCAAAAATAAAATTTTCAAAATGTTAAAATTGCTTTTATCTCGAAAAAATTACAATGGCAAATTACAAATTACATTGTTTTTTGTAAAAAGTTTTTTTATAAATTTTCTTAATGATTTTAACATAACAAAATCAGATTGTCAAATTTGACTTTTAGCATAACAAAATTAGATTGTAAAACTTTCAAAATAATTTCAGTTTTTCATATTCTTTTAATCATATTTTTCATTATCTTTTAATCATAATTTACTCTTCAACAATTACTAATAAAGTATTGTTTTGTTTAATTTAAAAATGTTTGATGAATTGGTCTCATGCAGGTATGATTAAAAAACGTAAAGATTTGCATCTGTACACTCAATCTGTAGCTGGCATTGAACATAAAATTGAGAAAAATTTTCTACTTGTTGTTCATGGCCCAACACAATTAACACAATCTTGAGTTTTCTAGTCTAACAAACTAGTATGATGGATCTAATTTATCAGGGCTACAACCATATTTATTTTTGATTAAGCTAATAAAGTAAAGGCATTTTTCAACTTTTGCTTTAGAAAGAAGTTTTCAAATAATTTCCCTTTTTGAATATTTTCTAAATGGCTTAGGCTTGGTTTAGATGTCCTATTTTAAAAAACATTTTAATATAACATAACTTTAAAAGTTTTCCAAAAACACCAAGTAAATTAGAAAGTCAAGCAGCTGTAACTCTATGTTTTCTGTAATTATGCTACATTTTTGTATTGTGTTTTATGCTTATGTAATTAATACCACATCATTTTGGAGTCATGCGGTTACTAAGGTCAATATTTACAATACCAGTATTAAAAAGTTCTCTATTAATGAGAAGTATGCTATGTCTTTTAAACCATTATCTGTGCTTTGTACATCGGTATTTTCAGTGTTATTTTGAATGATATTAGTGACAATATCGGTATTATTTTTTCTTCAAGTATTATTATAATTTGTATCTTCGGTGAGTTTATTAATATAGAAGTCAATATTTTCAATTTTAGTGTTATATATGTATGTATAATTAGATCAAATAATGAGGTATTAAAACAAATATAATCTGATAAAACAAAGGCAGTGCTTTGTGAGTATTTATAATGTAAATGTTGACAGACAAATGATTCGCATTCAAATTGTGCAAAATAAACACGTTACAACTAAACAGCCGTTTCTTAAGTTTTATTTCAACCATGATACATCTGTTTAAAAATAGTTTAGCTCTGGATATGCTGTATAGCAATTGTCATCTCTTTTTTTTTACGATTCAATTTTAAAAAATGAGTACACTTTGTAACTGTTCTGTGCAAGAAACAGCCAAGAAATCTTTTCTTTTATAGTTTTCATTGTATTTAGTATTTTATATTATTGTGTTTTAAAAAACACTAAAGTGAATGTAAGTAAACACAAAAGTGAAAGTAAACCCAGTACACAACCTACTAGAACTAACAGGACAACTGCAATGTTCTATTTTAGGAATAAATCAATCAAAAAGTAAAACAACTGATCTCAAATAGTCAATATTTAATTTTATACTCATAGATTTAATGCATGTAACATTTAAACAGGTAACTATTTTATTTTGCAGCTTTGAAATGAATTAGGTTAATAGGCGCACTTTTTTCGCATATTTTGAAACTTATTAGAACTCATACTCCGTTTAAATATTTTGAAACGTAAGTCTGAAATCCTAATAAAATAGAAAATCCCAAGAAAATTGTCTCTTTAGGGGCTGTCCGTAAAGATCAACAATTATTTAGCGATTTTTTACCTTATAAGTACAGCCTCGCTACGAAAAATCTCTGTTTTCCTTCGGAGATATTTAAGAAAAGCTCTATTTATAACGGTATTAGAGAATTAATCTTGATCGACACGTTAAAAAAAGTATATTGTGCAGTTACGATTATTTTAATACAAATAAAAACCAAGCAACAAAAAAAAAAAAAAAAAAAAGTAATATCGCAGTTTTTAATTCTTCTTATAGATACAATAAAATTGAAGAAAATTCTAATATAGTTCCAAATTAAATTTGAGAAACACAAACAACCAATCACAACTCAACATAATATGGCTTATTAGAACTTTATAGAAAAAAAATATTACAAATAAAATTTATTGTTGGAAATGAAGACTACGATAAAAGAAAACAACCTGTCAAAATAAAAAAAAAGGTTTTCAAAATATTTTCTAACACTTCAAAAGAAACAGTTTCATGAAGATCTTTTTAAAAATATCTTTTTGATAACATTTTATAAGAAACTGTTTTGTAATGACTTTTAAAAAATATCAAATAATTAAAAATTATACAAAAGAACGTTTCACGTTTCTACGCACTGAAACAACGTCGTCATACCATCTCCAAAAACGCACTCAACGTTGATATATCATTTAAGTAACTACTCCAAAAATCATAACCCACGACAACCATGGTATGTTTGTTAACGGCTGTTCATTTAATTTTTATTTTATTTCGCGTTTTGAACGTTCGTATCTGTTTTTTTACCTTCTGTAGGCTTTTTAAAAGATTTTTCATCTTTATGCTTTCTTTGATTCGAGGTCGACTGATTGCCATCGCCTTTTTTCTTTCCAATTTTCAATTTAATATGGTCTTTAATTTCTTCTTTATGTAACTTTTCGTCCATTATTTTGCTTCTATTCATTTTGTTTTTTTCCTCTTCGTCAAAGATTTTCCGATTTTCCTCCTCAAAAGTTAATTTAGTTGAAGAATCGTCATCTTTTTTTGTTTTTACTAAATTCTTTTTTTCTTCATTCAATCGAGAAGCCTAAAAATAAAAGAGGTCAAAAACGGTCAAAAGTTGCGCGACGTAATTTATAGAGGACCCCAAATCGTAATTAAAATATATTTTCAGTTCCGGTTATGAATAACAAAAAAAAAATTTCGATTTGGTTTCGGGAAAATATCATTTTCGGTCGATCACTAGGCGCGTGCATTTAACACAAAAAGCTTACCTCTCTTCTGAAATCATCGACGTTCTTGAAATTCTCCAAGATCGTACTTAGTTCGATGTCCACATCAAATTTAACTTTTCCTTTGTAGTATTTAAGAAAAGCCCAAAATTTCTCTAAGCCATACAAGTTACCTGAAATGATGTAAAAATATGAAAAAGAAAGCGGGAACTAAGACCGATATAATGTAATTATTAATTCAAAATGCACTTTTTTAAATTTAAAGTTTAATGAACAAACCCATTTGATAATCTTTCATAACTTCTTCTTGGAAATCTTTATATAAGTCAGGTTTAAATCTATGTTCTAGGCCGTAGCTATAATACCGAAACAAACATTCTATTCCGTACCTAAAAATAAATGATCAATTTTATGCACAACAACAAATATTTAATATATAAATACTGTTAACAGAAGAGTTTCTTAACTTTTATTAAAAACTAGTTAAACACCTGTGACCAGCAGCCGCATCTTCAACAGCATATTGTTTAAATTCAGAATACATTTTCCTAAAAATAAACTTTATTGTGCAGCTTTTTAAAAAAAATTTTACTCATCTTCACAGAAGAAAAGAAAGCTTAATGTCTTATAATTAAGCTTCTTAGAAATTATTGAGTATAAGCATAAAGGGAAGAGTCGTAAATACAGTTTTAAGGCAATTATAACTTTTCTGCTTTGCAAGCTATCTTGCAAAGCAGAAAGTTTTTAATTGAGCTGAGATTTAATAGACTTAAAAGATTTTATTCAGCTAAAATCTATCAAACAAAAGATATTAAAATTCAACAATTTTGAATAAAAGCCTGGCTTTTTCAGAGTTCAAATTACTTGAGGCTCCTTCAACTTTTTTTAATTTCTACATTTAACTCAGAGGTTTGTTTTCACACAAACCAGATTTTATTTGCTTTTTAACTTATCTTTTGGTTTACTGGTATATACCTTTAAACATCCTTCACAAAGTAAGTTTGTAAAATGTTCTTTTTCATTAGACATTTTTATTCTTGAAATTTTCAGGTTTTATTAAGTTTAATCAATGCGACAGAAAAAACATGTGTAAACAAAATATTAAATAGTTTTTAATTTAAAAACATTATGTTAAAAATATGAAAGATGTTTATAATTGGTTTTCTTGAAGTTATGCTGTTAAAAAACCAAGGGCTTAGTTTCTCAAAAAAAAAATAAGAAAAATGTAAACAAATTAATAGCATTAATTTTGAATTTCCATATCATTTTGATTTTAAAAATATTTTTTTTATCTAGTAGACTAATGTGTCCTCACAAAAATCTTATATAGAGTGCACTACATATAACATCTTTACATAGATCCAATATTCTATTAGATTCATATTTTTGTAGCTTTTTCTTTAGCAATGTTACTAAAAAAACCTCTTTACACAACATATCAAGTTTCCTACTTTCCAGACAACTTATGGCTCCCCACATAATGAAATTAGTATTAATGTTGCAGGTGCTTTTACATACAAAAAGAATTTTTAATTGTTTTCTAATGCTGTCTTAATAATAGCTCACTTTAGTATCGCTTAAAGAACCTTAGTTTCAGGAAAAGATATTGAAACTTCACAAATTACTGAAATAGTTTCTGAACATTAGATTTCAATCTATCTTTACTCTTGAAAACTCTAAATACTTTGCTAGTATAATCTTTTTATTAGAGTCTGTGTTTTATTTTGCTAGTATAATCTTTTTATTAGAGTCTGTTTTATTTAGGCTAGTTTAATCTTTTTATTAGAGCCTGCATTTTATTTAAATAAAAAACAACAGTGGAGCATTTTAAAAGTATAAGTAGTGAAGCCATTATTTTATCAGTAACATCAATAACATCAGTCAAGCTGTTAAAAATATTTTTTTAAGGATTAAAAAAAAAAAATTTACTTATTGAAATGAGATCTCAAAAAGAATGACCAAAATCGAAACAATGTATTCATTTCTTGTGATTGACCAAATCCAACTTTCTTTCTCTCTAAATAAAAAACAACACAAAAACATTAATAATAATGGTTTCTGAGGTAATAGGTAAAAAATAATGGTTTCTGAGGTAATAGGTAAAAAATAATAGTTTCTGAGGTAATAGGTCAAAAATAATGGTTTCTGAGGTAATAGGTAAAAAATAATGGTTCCTGAGGTTATAGGTCAAAAATAATGGTTTCTGAGGTAAAAAAAAAACAAATAATAAGAAAAGTAAGTAAAATTACAATACCTTTGAGGCATTTAGTATAATACTTGTAATACACATGCTGAACAAAATTATTTTCTTTTAACAAGGAATGTGAAGGGTGTTCAAAATGAGGTATGGATCCAGAACCAATACTTCCAGTACTTCCAAAACTACTTGATAGGGTGTTTAAGTGTGGAGATGCACCACAACCTGCATCACTACTATTACTATTACTAAATAAAATAAAAATCAGAATCAAAATCTTTTAATTTACTTATATTCTTTCTATTCCAGAAATATAATAGCATATTGTAAATGTAAACAGCATGCTTGTGTATACATGTTCAGTCTAAAACAGCCAAATATAAAATTGCACAAGTTAATTATTTTTATTCAGATACAAATATTAAAAAAAAAAATTACTGCCGACTCCTTATTTTTTTTGCTTTTGGGCTAAACAGCCATCCAACATGCTGTTCAACTGTAGGATTGTTACTGTATTTTGACTTGTGAAGGCGAGGTGGCTAAAAAATAAATAAAAATAATTTTTTTAAATATTTAAAGTATAAGTATATATATTTGTATTTATAACTTCTATGAACATCTTGATTTTTGACTTGATTGATATTTTTTAAATATTATTATTAGAAAAATACCTTTGATCCCTGGTCTTCTTTTTCAATAGCTGGATAAAATCGTGGAAAATTTTTTTTATTAGATACTCTTTTAGTTCTAAGCTCGTGTATTTTTCTGTAAGATTTATTCCCTCTGAAATCACTAACAGTCGATGGCAAGGATGATGAAAGTGGAGTTGTGTTCGCTCTTGGCCTGGGCTTAAATTCAGGAGCATCAACATGTAAAGAAGACAAAGATAAAATATTAGTTGAAATTTCTCTTATTTTTAAGCTAGCAGAAACTTTTCTGTCAGAAGAATCATCCATTACAGATGAGCTAAATGTCAATGAATGAGCTTTTTTAATGTTAGGAACTTCCTGATAATCATCAATATCAGAATCATATGCTCGTTGTTTAAGTTGCTTGAAATCTTTTGCACTAATCAAACCCACATTTCCAGTGGAACTTGATAGTTCAACCTTAAAATAAAAATACAATTGTCTCACTAATTGATTTTAAATTTACAAAATATAATAAATTACACAACCATTCTCACATAACCTAAAATAAATTACACAACTGCTCTCACATAACCTTAAATGATCACAAAATCTGTAAAAGTACCTTTCTATTTATATAACTAAGATCATTATCTTCTTCAAGCAAGTCTTGTTCGTAATAGTAAAGCCCATCACTAATCATATGAGCAAGTTCTTGTGAAATTTTTGCTCTGTTAGTAAAGTTGCCGGTTCGATCATATTTTTTTGGAGGAGGCGGAGTTTGTGTTACAATAACTATTTTTCCAATCTCATAATCATCAAGTTCATCATCAGAATCATCAGACCTAAAAAATTTTTATCTATATAAATTTTTTGAAAATTTTCATTCCTTCTAGATCATTTTATGATACATTTTATATTGATCTATCTCTATAATAAAGTCTACAACATATGACATGAAACAAGGTTATTTAAATTATTCACAAAGATATAACTATTTAATAACATATAACATTTATTAAACATCATATTTACTATAACTTTTTTATATTTATTTTTTAAGTAACTCTATATTCTTTCGGTAACTTTAACTTTATTTTTAATTAGAAAAAATAAACAGACTTAAAACAGAGATAAAAGAAGGATTTATTTAAGCAAAATCAAAAAAAATAGTAGTTTTTAATACTTATTTACAAAAACATGATTTTCACTTGTTTTAAGTAAAAATATTTGTTTTTATGAGTGTGTCACACACACACACACACACACACACACACACACACACACACACACACACACACACACACACACACACACACACACACTCACACACACAACCAAAGCAAAAATAATTTGGCCAACCAAAATTGAAGCTATTTTTAAGGTAAAAATGAAAAAAAAAAAAAAACATTTTAAATTAAAAAAAAAAATCCACTTTTTATTTTAATTCAAAATGAAAATATTATTTAGATTCTAAATATTTATGAAAAACCTTTTATTAATTCTAAATAACATAATTAAAACGAGATAACTAATGCTTTATTTAAATTCCTAATAAAATGATAAAATGCGGCATTTGTATTGAACATTTAAAAGAAAAGTTGAAAAAACCCAGCATTTATTTTTCTGTCAATATTAATGCTAAATGTTTGCATGTTGGTCAAGTTATCAAATCCTGTTTCTAGATTTTGCATTTTTGTCAATATTTTGTCAACCTTATTTTTCTGAATATCCGGGATGATAATCCTGACAGTACCAGACGACTGAATTTTGCGAAGGGCGACTAAAAATATTTCTTTGATGTAATCAAGTCGCCCAAATGGGTGACTATTGATTTTTATCAGCAGTTCTACTTATTTTATTTTATTTTTTTAATTTAAAGAAAAGTAACTAAAAAGTAATCTAAAACAATAATAAAACTTTTAAAGTTGGTGTCAAAGTTTGTTTTTTGCATTTTTTTTATTATTAATTAGAACACGAGAAAATTGTATAAACGCTAAAACGTATTTAATAAAATATATCCTAAATAAAAACAATAGTTCTATTGTTTAAATAAAAATACTATTTTATTTTTATATATTACAAATTTTATTTAAGGAGTTAGAAATAAAGTAATGGAATTAAATTTGCAAAAAAATTTTTTGGACAGGCCTTGTTAAGAAGTGTTATGCAGCTTGCTTTTTTCGTAAATGTCAAAAGCATTCAGTTAAGCAAAAAAAAAATTTTTTTTTTTTTGGAATATTAAAATTTTTTTTTAACATTGTTTGTGACATTTATTCAGAATTTTGAATGAATGTAAAAAAAGTTTCGCAATTTTTATTAAAGTTCTTTTTCTAATCGTCTGTTAACTAATTCATTATATAAAATTTATTACGTAAAATATAAGTCTTTCCATCATAGATTTTAATACACTACTATAAGAGAAAGGAAATTAAAAACTTTTTTTTTAATAAAAAGGGAAAATGCTTTTGTTTAAGAAAAATCTTTTCTCAAATTTATTTTTTGTTTCTACATGAATTTAATATTGTGTAAAGCTCTTTTGACTTGATATGTTTATAAACATAATTTACGTTTACAAATATCTTATTGGTAACTGATAAAATCTATCCATAAATTGCTTATAATATTTATTAAAAATGCTACACTAAATACATAAAAATTAAAATAAATAAACTGTGATAAACACACTAAAGATTATGCTAAGTATAATTTTTTTATTTGTTTTAAGAAATCAATTATAGGAAAATATAATCTTTCTCGAACCAAATTTAGATTCAGTTAATAATTTTTGTTAAAATTATTAATTGAATCATATTTAGGGTTTATAACCAATTTTAATTACAACTTTAAAATACTTTCAAAATGTCAATAGTTTTTAAGCTTCTGAAACAAATAAGATCTTTTCTGAAATAAATAAGATCTTTTCTTAAACAAATAAGATCTTTTTAATTACAACACATTAAGAGTTTTAAAGTATTTGTAAATTGTTTTTTTATATTAGTCAATACTTCGTACATATATAATACATTTTTTTTTTGTACATATATAATACTTTTTTTTTTTTTGTACATATATAATACATTTTTTTTTTGTATATATATAATACATATTTCTTTGATAAAATAAGTGCTCAATTCAGGAGAAAAACCTAATGGCGAATATATCAGCATTATCTGAAAGTAGAAAAGTGAGTGTTATCAATAGTTCACAATATTACTTTTATCTACGCAAATTATTTCTAGTCACTTGGCCCTATAATGAAAGATGACTAGAATATGCAAGAAATTTGCTGTATAAATTTTCATAAAAAATAACCAGCTGGTTGCTTTCAATAACCCTTCTGGCAACTGAACAAAAGTCCGAGTGCTCACCATGTATATATATATTTATTTATATATATATATTTATATATATATAAATGAATATATATATATAAATATATATAAATAAATATATATATAAATATATATATATATAACACTGTTTTGCCCACCATTATAAACATGTATTGATAATTTGAATATTTAAAAAAATGCTCTGAAAAAAAACTTAAGAAAAAAATAAAACTAAACTAGAACTAAAACACAAAAAACATTAAAAAAAAGTGAGTGCAGGCGGTGAGATCTGTTGCAAGGACACGCCTCCGACGAGTGGCGTTAGTGCAGGTCTCGGGCTCTGCGAAACGTCGTTAGTGATCACAGTGCATTCCTGAGGAGGGGGATCACCATTATCCACTACTTAATTCTGATTGCTTATCATGGCACCAACATTTTTTTACCTCTTACAACCACGAATTATAGCGTTTTGTGAGCTTTATACTATGAATTTGTTACATTACGACGTTTATATACTTTTATCTCACACAGGTGATTATTAGTTTTCAATTTATTATCTAGAGTTTATTAGCACATTTATTAACCTAGTTTTTCTTTTTATATTGCCCGTACTATCATTTTTTATCATTTTACTTAATATTTTGTTATCTACTTATTTTATTTCATTGTTTGGTGTAATAATGTATGGTGCAATAATTTTAGCCATGGTTGCTGTTAATAAACCAGCAGATCTATATTGACTTGTTTACTCATAGACCATTGTTTTATCATTTGTATAGGATGACTAGAGTGTGAGTTATTGTTCACCCTATCCCTGAGTCCTAAAATTTTATTCCTGCTACAAAATAGTCTTTACATTCATTTATGATTCTCACCCAATGACATCATCTATAATCTACTTCAATTTTCACATCTCCCAGGTCTACGTAACTGGACAGCTCCGTTGGTCACTTTTTGTGATCTTTGTGTCGCATAACAATTAAAAATGTAAACAACAAAAAACAAAAACACAAAAGCACTAAGAATATTTTAATCAAATTTCTAATTGTGAAAAAACTTTAAATTTTTTGTATAAGCAAATGTTTTTACAATACTATGGGAAACCCTTATAAATAAAGCAACAACTTTGATTGGTATAAATGATTGTTTAAAAAATACACACATTTAATTTAAATTATAGCTTTTTATTTTACTTATTTTAAATTTAGTTTCGATACGAATATTGGATAGTTAATACTTATGCAATAGGAAAAAATGATAATTAAACTTCAATCATTCTAATAAAATATATATTTTTAAAACATCTTCACTGATGACAACTAGGATAATAACCATTAACACTGATATCCAAAGATGAAACAGCTGGATTCAAAATAATCACTCAAAGAGCAAGTAAATCTGGTCAATTTTAATGTCAAAGCTAAGTTTTGTATGGTTTTTAAAATTCTATTAAAAAGAAGTCTTTTTTTTTAAATATCTTCACTTTCAACAAGGTTGCAAGCAACCACTATTAGAGTTGGAAGTTACTGGAAGAAGAAAGATGAAGTTTATAAAGCAAGATAACGATTAACAAACAACTTAAAAGATTGCAAATTATATGAATCAGAAAAATGGATGAAGGGAGCGAAATCTACACAACAGATATTTGCAAGTTGCAACATTATAACAATGTGGTAATGGTTGAAGGTTGGCTGCAAGAGCAGGTCCGACTGTTTACAATGCATTTTTGCACTTTATCTAAAAGGAAAAGAGCACGATTTAAAGATCCACTCCAGATATGGCAACAGTATTTCATACAAGGACGAATTTGAGATTTATAGAGATAAAGAATAGAATTCAGAGTAAGAAAGCTGCGAGCACGATAAAAAGATGCAACTTTAGCAGATGCTAAATTTATTTTAAAGTTTATTTTTATTTTAAATATTATTTTATTAGTTTATTTTTATTATTGTATTTTATTGTATATTATTTATTATATTTATTATTATTATTTTGTCATTAGTTTAATTTTATTTTAAATTTTTATTTATTTTAAATTTTTTTGTTTAAATTAGTAGTTTATAAAATTGATAAAAAAATCATTAGTTAAAGAATTAATATTGATTAATTATATTTTTTCAACGAAATTTTTAATTTTTTAAGTGTATTAACTTTATTGATTCTATAAAGTTCATTAAAAAGACTATCATTGTCTAAACAAGCTTTTGTTTATAAAACCAAAATAAATTGATTAAAAAAAAAATATTGTTTATTATAACAAAATGCATACTGATATAATTTATGTAACCTGAATAAAAAAAAATTATATAGAGCTTTCATTGATACTTGAAACAAAAATCATTATCAGTAATTTGTTACTTTGTTAATATATATTTCTCTAATATGAGAATATTTGTAAAGATGAAAGCCTAAACAAAGTATTGTTTGTGTGGTCATATAAAGACGTATGATCGCAGGCCCTCCTGACCAAGACCCTGTGTGTGTAAGTGTGTGTGTGTGTCTATATATATATATATATATATATATATATATATATATATATATATATATATATATAATATATATATATATATATACATATATACATATATATATATATATATATATATATATATATATATATATATATATATATATATATATATATATATATTTATATATATATGGGTAAGTCATACTAAAAAAATTTAGAAAATTACATTTGGGGAGTGATTTTATTATGGGGTAAGTTAAGCAATATTTAACTGAAAAAAATTAAATTTCTTTTTTTGTGTGTGTGTAAAAATTAACTTAAAAAAGTAAAAAAATTGTTAAAAAATGCATCTTTACGACAAAAAATTAACAAAACTTTACTAATGTCTTTAATAAGTCCATTTGTAGTGGTAATCTATGAATTTTTAGAACACAGTTACTTTGTACTTGTTATTTGCTTTGCGTTAGTAGTGAATTTCATTGTGTATATTTTAATATCAAAAAGTTGCAATATTTGTTGCATTTTATTTGTGGTTTTTTATTATAATTGCTTTCGTTTTTCAGTAAAAAATAAATAATAGAATATTGCGTTATGGAGAGTTCAAAATTGAAACAAACTAGACATTCTTTTACAACTAATTTAACTAAGTATCTTGGAGTAGGAAAAGATTGGTTGGAAACTGAAGTTCGTACACTGAGAGATGTAGTAAGGAAATTTCTACATATTCAGAAAAGTTTGCTTCTTTCTGATGATCTTAATAGGTGAGTTTTTTGAAACGATATAACATAAATGATATAATAGAATTTTAGTGAGCACAGGACATCCAATAACATTCATAGAACATCCATTAGACATCTGGGCACCCGCTGGGCATCTTAGGACGTTCAAAGAATGTTTAAGTGTTAGATAGTTCAAGTATTTCACATGACAATGTTAAAACAGTTTGAATTTTTTGCTTTTTGTAGATGTTATCTGCCTTTAAAAGAAATCTCAGTGGTATTGGCAGACTTGGTATTGAAACGATGGTGTCAATCCAATGCCTTGTTTAAGACTCCTGTTGTCATATCTCAAAAAACAATGTCAGATAAAATTTAAACTGCCTGGCATAAGTTTAGAGACATTTCTAATCAAAAAGAAATGAAAAAAAAAAAACTATCAAATTGTGGGAAGGTAAGCTGGACAAATTGTTAGATATAACAAAATGTAGGTGTAACATATTACTTTGTACAGATGAAAATTCTCCTTGTAAGGAGGTTAAAAATTGTTCTGCAGAAGTTCATATTTTATGTATTTGTTTTAAAGCTATCAATTTGCCACAACTTGATTTATTATGGCTCAGATCTCAAAGAGATAAGGTTAGTGAAAAATCAGGCTACCAAATATATCAACTAGACAAGGAAGAAACAGAAAGACAGGTTAAAGCAGTGAAATGTAAAATAACAAATATTGCATCTTTAGAAAAAAGAAAAAATTTGATTAAAAAACCTCATATTAATACACAAGTTCAAATTGAAAACATCGAAGACAAAGTTTATGAATCAGTGGGGCATGACTTAGATCATGAAACTTCACCTGAAAAAATGTAAGATGTAAATGAAGAATCCTCAGAAGACAGCTCCAATAATATCAAACAAAAAACTTCCCTATTTATTACCAATAAGCAAAATTACATGAAGATCCCTAATACAGCATTAGCATCTCTTCAATTTGACATATCTCCTGCTGCTACATCTGCATTTGTATCTGCTTTCCTTCAAGATTTGATCAAATCAAATTACTTGACTCCAAAAATGGCTAGTTTAGCATGTGATCCTAAAAAGATTTGTAGAGCCAGACAAGATTCGGCGATAAGACATTTTGGCGATAGACAAGATTCGGAGAGAGACGAGAGAGCCAGAGGTTATGGCTAAAACTAGAGATTTGTTAGAAAATCTAATTATTGAAACTCCTATCAAAGGCATATTTGTAGATGTTAGAAGAAATCCTACTATAATTTTGATCATAGATTCAATTACTAAAACGTTTTGTCAAAGAACAGAAAAGCAAGAAAAGCAAGAAAACATAAGTGTTACTTCTAAACCAGATGGAAGTTATTTGACCCATTACACACCTTAAAAGGGTCCAAACAAACCAGCTAAAGAAGCTGTAATCATTCTTTATAACTAGATGGTTCCTAGAGGAATTGATCAAACTATATCAGATTTTACAAATTATATCAGATTTTACAAATTCATATCAGATTTTACAAACTATATCAGATTTTACAAATTCAATGACTAGATCTGGTAACAACGGCAGATTATTAACTCACCTGGAGAAACTTGTTGGAAAAAATGTTTTTGGTCAATTTGCATGTTACATACCAATGAGCTACCTTTAAGACACCTTATTTAAAGGGCCTATAGGCAAACTATAATTAAAAGTAAATCAATTAAAACAACTAAAAAAGTTTGAACCGATTAGGCAGATTGAACCTTTGATTAAACCTCCCGATGACATTTTAAAGACTGTTTTTAAGCTACAAGTTAGTTTCTTGTCTTAAATCAGATATCTTGAATCCTTCACTTGTCAACAGAAAATGTGGTAATCTTTGCCATAGCAGGTGGCTCACAACTGGTTAAGCAATTCTTTGGCTTTGCATTAGTGAACATGACTTGGAAGGTTATATTTTAAAAAATCTAAAAGTTTTTTTTCAGTTCGTGGCTCAAGTACACTTTCACATGCGGTTTAGAATCAAGGTAAAGCACTCAATTGTCAACCTTTTAATTGGGCCCCATAAACAGACGAAGTTATGGATGCCATTAGTAAGTCTATTTAAAATGGGGCATTTCATGCTCATTCTGAGTCTCTTCTTATTTCTTTTCTTGCAAGCTAATCAAATGACATTAGAGCTTTTGCAGTCAAGATGATTATGAAAGATTCAGAGCAAGGTGATGTAAGTGTAAGAAACCGAAAAAAACCTACACTTAACTTTGATGCTATGACTCTCATTGACTGGAGTAACAAACAAATCTTGGAGTCAAATTTTATATGCAATATGACAAAAAAAGATTTACAAAAAGTAATAGATTCTCCCACGGAAGTACCTTCTACCCTCTCCGCACCCAGTCTTGTGAAAGAGTTGTTAAACAAGTGACTGAACCAGCAGCTGCTGTTTGTGGTTTTCAGAATCATTATGGTTTTATTAGAGCAAGAATAGAGCACTGAGATGTTGTTCCAAATCTGAAATCCGAGAAAGATTTAATCAAACTGTTTAGTTAATGTTACGCTAGATTTTAGATTTTTTTTTTATCCTAATTTTAAAGAATTCTTTTCATGATTTTTTAATTATCTAATGTAGTTGATGCAACTTCCTGGTTGCAAAATACTACAGTTATTACATAATTAATTATAAAAATTCCCAACTTCCTGTGAAATAATTCTTCTATAATTTGAAAATTTTTTTATGTTTAGACATTCTTCCTGATGAACCTACTGATGGTGAAACACAGTGTCGAAGTAATCAAAAATTAGATAAGCATTTTTACTAATTTATATATATATATATATATATATACATATATTTTTTTTTTGTCTGGCAAAATGTTTTAACAACCATGAGTAATAAAAATTAATTTTTATCATAACTTTTTTTAAATTTTATCTGTTGTTTTCATTTTAACGTTATTTATTTAATAATCGCATTTTTCGAGTTCATTTTTGCCCAAAAAAAAAAATGACATACTTAAAAATTTCATTTTAAATGTTCGAGTTATTTAAAAAAAAATTTCCAGTGCATGGCACAAAACGTGCCATAAAAAATATTTTTTAAATGAATCATTATTATTTAGCTACCAATGAAATGAAACAAAGTAAAAAAAAAAAATACTTTGCCAGTACGGAAAGGTAGCAGCAATTAAACTATAAAGACATTTTAAAAATTGGAAATAATGTAAATAACCATAAAATTTATGTTTAAAACATTAGGTTTAAAAACAAATATTATTTTGAAGTGAAATAAATCATTTTTATGTTTGAGTAATTTAAAAACAAATTTCTAGTGCTAGGTACAAAACGTACCATAAAAAATATTTTTTAAATGAATCATTATTATTTAGCTACCAATGAAATGAAACAAAGTAAAAAAAATACTTTGCCAGTACGGAAAGGTAGCAGCAATTAAACT
This sequence comes from Hydra vulgaris, assembly GCF_038396675.1. Classification (NCBI taxonomy): domain Eukaryota; kingdom Metazoa; phylum Cnidaria; class Hydrozoa; order Anthoathecata; family Hydridae; genus Hydra; species Hydra vulgaris. The sequence goes on from NC_088931.1 coordinate 849,599, forward strand.
ATAAAGACATTTTAAAAATTGGAAATAATATAAATAATCATAAAATTTATGTTTAAAACATTAGGTTTAAAAACAAATATTATTTTGAAGTGAAATAAATCATTTTAATGTTTGAGTAATTTAAAAAAAATTTCCAGAGCAAGGTACAAAACGTACATTAAAAAATATTTTTTAAATGAATCATTATTATTTAGCTACCAATGAAATGAAACAAAGTAAAAAAAAAAAAATACTTTGCCAGTACGGAAAGGTAGCAGCAATTAAACTATAAAGACATTTTAAAAATTGGAAATAATATAAATAATCATAAAATTTATGTTTAAAACATTAGGTTTAAAAACAAATATTATTTTGAAGTGAAATAAATCATTTTTATGTTTGAGTAATTTAAAAAAAATTTCCAGAGCAAGGTACAAAACGTACATTAAAAAATATTTTTTAAATGAATCATTATTATTTAGCTACCAATGAAATGAAACAAAGTAAAAAAAAAAAAATACTTTGCCAGTACGGAAAGGTAGCAGCAATTAAACTATAAAGACATTTTAAAAATTGGAAATAATGTAAATAACCATAAAATTTATGTTTAAAACATTAGGTTTAAAAACAAATATTATTTTGAAGTGAAATAAATCATTTTTATGTTTGAGTAATTTAAAAACAAATTTCTAGTGCTAGGTACAAAACGAACCATAAAAAATATTTTTTAAATGAATCATTATTATTTAGCTACCAATGAAATGAAACAAAGTAAAAAAAATACTTTGCCAGTACGGAAAGGTAGCAGCAATTAAACTATAAAGACATTTTAAAAATTGGAAATAATATAAATAATCATAAAATTTATGTTTAAAACATTAGGTTTAAAAACAAATATTATTTTGAAGTGAAATAAATCATTTTTATGTTTGAGTAATTTAAAAAAAATTTCCAGAGCAAGGTACAAAACGTACATTAAAAAATATTTTTTAAATGAATCATTATTATTTAGCTACCAATGAAATGAAACAAAGTAAAAAAAAATACTTTGCCAGTACGGAAAGGTAGCAGCAATTGAACTATAAAGGATAAAGACATTTTAAAAATTGGAAATAATGTAAATAACCATAAAATTTATGTTTAAAACATTAGGTTTAAAAACAAATATTATTTTGAAGTGAAATAAATCATTTTTATGTTTGAGTAATTTAAAAACAAATTTCTAGTGCTAGGTACAAAACGTACCATAAAAAATATTTTTTAAATGAATCATTATTATTTAGCTACCAATGAAATGAAACAAAGTAAAAAAAATACTTTGCCAGTACGGAAAGGTAGCAGCAATTAAACTATAAAGACATTTTAAAAATTGGAAATAATATAAATAATCATAAAATTTATGTTTAAAACATTAGGTTTAAAAACAAATATTATTTTGAAGTGAAATAAATCATTTTAATGTTTGAGTAATTTAAAAAAAACTTCCAGAGCAAGGTACAAAACGTACATTAAAAAATATTTTTTAAATGAATCATTATTATTTAGCTACCAATGAAATGAAACAAAGTAAAAAAAAATACTTTGCCAGTACGGAAAGGTAGCAGCAATTGAACTATAAAGGATAAAGACATTTTAAAAATTGGAAATAATGTAAATAATCATAAAATTTATGTTTAAAACATTAGGTTCAAAAACAAATATTATTTTGAAGTGAAATAAATCATTTTTATGTTTGAGTTATAGAAATTATAGTTTAAATTAGTGGTTAAATATTATCATTAAATTTTTTATCTCACCATAATGAAATGACGAAATAAATATTATTTTAAAGTTAAATAAATCACTCTTATGTTTGAGTAATTTAAAAAAAATTTCCAGAGCAAGGTACAAAACGTACATTAAAAAATATTTTTTAAATGAATCATTATTATTTAGCTACCAATGAAATGAAACAAAGTAAAAAAAATACTTTGCCAGTACGGAAAGGTAGCAGCAATTGAACTATAAAGGATAAAGACATTTTAAAAATTGGAAATAATGTAAATAATCATAAAATTTATGTTTAAAACATTAGGTTCAAAAACAAATATTATTTTGAAGTGAAATAAATCATTTTTATGTTTGAGTTATAGAAATTATAGTTTAAATTAGTGGTTAAATATTATCATTAAATTTTTTATCTCACCATAATGAAATGACTAAATAAATATTATTTTAAAGTTAAATAAATCACTCTTATGTTTGAGTAATTTAAAAAAAATTTCCAGAGCAAGGTACAAAACGTACCATAAAAAATATTTTTTAAATGAATCATTATTGTTTAGCTACCAATGAAATGAAACAAAGTAAAAAAAAATACTTTGCCAGTACGGAAAGGTAGCAGCAATCGAACTATAAAGGATAAAGACATTTTAAAAATTAGAAATAATGTAAATAATCATAAAATTTATGTTTAAAACATTAGGTTCAAAAACAAATATTATTTTGAAGTGAAATAAATCATTTTTATGTTTAAGTTATAGAAATTATAGCTTAAATTAGTGGTTAACTATTATCATTAAATTGTTTATCTCACCATAATGAAATGACCAGATAGTGGGCCAATGTAAGTCTTAATATTATTTTAATGCTTAAATAGGATAATGCAAAAAAAAAAATTAAAATTAAATTGTGATGTAAGTTATTTTCAGATAATTAAAAACTTATTTTCTTTATAAAATAAAGAAAAGCTTAGAAAGCAATAAAGCCTAATGTCAGATGACTACATTAATATAATTTTTAAATAATTGATAATTTTTTTTAATTGAAATTTGTAAATGCAAATATTTTAGTTAAAAGTACCTACCAATCATCTGCATATGTTTTTTTTTCAGCTGGAACAGTTTGCTTTTTACTGTTTGGCACTTCTTCATCAAATTTGAAATCAAGTTCTTCACGGGAATCAACAAAATCTGATTCTTCTTTCTAAAATAACAACATTATAGATTTATAAAACCTTAAGTCAAAGACAAACACATGTTTACACTATTATTTAAAATAAATATATATAATAATAACATATTAATACAAGATTTAAACACCAAAATACCTAATATTTATGGTTATTATATATATATTTAATTAAGGGGCAAATTAAGCAATCATAAATCGCAATGGGCTAAAGTTTTTAAGCGACCTTGAAAATATATCTTTTAAAGCTATAGCGAGTGCTGATTTTTATATTCCTTGATAAAAATTTTTATGAAAAGTTTCACCATGTTTTACGCTGATGTCGACACAAAATAACATCACACAAATAATAACTTTGATTATTTGTACACCAGATCAAGCGTAGCCAATTTTAAAATTAGTGTAAACATCAATAAAGAAACAACATTTGAAAAATTTAAGTTGAAAAAGTCATTTTTTAAAATATGATAAAGTAATTTAAGGTAAATCTATCAATTAAAAGTACAAAAAAAATTTAAAAATATATAACTATTAATGAAAACAATGAAAAAAAAAATTACTTTGCCAGTATGAAGAGGTAGCAATAAATTATATGACAGTTAAAGATACTAGACCAATATCCAAGGTAACAAAACAGGAAAAAAATTTTGGTATTGAAATTCTAATGCTGGACATGAACCCTGGAATTTTAGTAGGTAATAGTTATTTGATATGATTTTTAAAACTGCTTATTTTTCCAAAAAGAATATTTAAAAAAAAATTAGAATATTAAAAAAAAAAATTAGAACATTTAAAAAAAAATTAGAATATTTTTTAAAAAATTTAGAATATTTTTAAAAAAATTTGAATATTTTAAAAAAATTTAGAATATTAACAAAATTGGTCATTGCAATTATGGTAATAAATACATTATATATTAATGTTGTGCTTTACCAAAAAAAATTCTCTAGTTATAAATTTTTTATAGAAAAGATAATACCATAAACCAAAGGCAATAAAAGAGAGACCTATACTAACACTAAATAACATCAGATAAAAATTCTAAAAAAATCTGTTAGAAATTTAAAACCTAAAAAATTTTTTAAAAAAATAAACAATAACAAAGTTATTAAATAATAATTAGTGCTTGATAAATAAATTCACTTTAAATAAAACTACAGTTTCCTAAAAAAGCCTTTTTCGTAATTTTAAGTTTCTAAAAATTTAAAATAAAAAAGCTTGAAAAAAAAGTTAATATATTACTGGAAAAAAAAAATTATTAAAAAAAGTCTAATCTTCAGAATTAATTAATTTCTGGAAGTTTTAATTTTTACTTTACATATTTTTATTTTATTAAACTTCATTAAGTAAAAACATGTAACAAACACAGCAATAAGGTTCAAAACTGCTTATGAATTAGAGTGTGGTTTATATGAACAGATGAACTAATGGTATTTATTTACTGGAATGACAAAAAATCAAAAAATCAATGCAAACATCAAAAACATGTTTAAATTCATATCTGGCTCAGAAAAAAGACTTTAACTGCTTAAGATTGAGTAAAAGATGTTTGAAGGCAGTTTCAAGAGGAAATAAAATTCTCGAGGGTCTCAGAAAACTGTATTATTTGAGTTAAAAAAATAAATTAGAAGAATCGCAAAATTTACACCGTAAAATAAAACAACCAGATATTTATATAGGTTATGTTACTTTTTAATTAATAAAATTATTAAATATATATATATTTTTTAATATTTCTTGTTTAAGTATAAAATAAAATAAAAATTTTGTACAAATAATGAGAATCTTTTGGACTGTTTTGGATACCTTTGGACTGTTGATACCTTTAAGAAGACTAGTAATAAAAGTAGTAATAAAAAAAAAGTTATTTAAAATTATTTACCAATAAAGGAATAACTAATAAACCAAGTTTAAAGTTGAAAAGATCATTTTCAATGTTAGAGCAATTTAAAATAAATTTTCTATTGGAAGGTACAAAACATACCAGAATTTTTTTTTTTAAATTACACTTTGTTTATTTTGCTACCAATGAAATGAAACAATGTAAAAAAAATACAGTGCCAGTACGGAGAGGTAGCAACCATTTTAAAACTATTAACATTTAAAAATATTAATTTAAACCATTTATATTTAAAAACATATTTACAAATAAAAAAAACATTATTTAGAAAATAATTTAAAAATTTAAAAAATTTGAAGCTAAAAAGTCACAATGTTTTTAGTAAAAAGTCACAATGTAATTTAGGAAAAAAAAATTTTTTTTAAAAAGTCCTCACTTTGCGCTACCAATGAAATGAAAGTAAAATAAAATACTTTTCAGTAAGGAGAGGTAGCAGTAACATTTGAAGATACAACATTAAAAATACCAGCAGAAATGAAACTGGGAAATTTACCAAGACATGGTTGCATAGTTGAAATCAAACTAAGTAATGCTACGTGAAAAAATGTATTAATTGTTCAGAAAGCAAAAAAAAATTTTGGCCTGTGTAATTATTTAAATATGGTGTATTATGCAAGGACGGGCCCAGACCAGTTTAAGCACCGCTGGAGCAATATGGACGCCAAAAAATTATTTTTAATTTTTAATTCTTCTCTTGCCTTTTTATTAAAAATAGAAAAAAAAAATTCAGTTTGAAATGTATATAATTTATTTTTCATATATTTTAGATATTTTCATATTTTATTTTAAAAACATCCCCACCGCCCCGCCCCCCAAACATTGCCAAAAAAAGCGGTACCCCCAAATAAACTCTGGGTTCTTCACGGTTATGGTATATTCAAAAATAAGTATTACATTATGCAAAAAAACATAAATTAAAACTTATAATTTCTTTTTAGATAAATTCACAACAAATAGTTGAAAAAAAAAATTTGTATTTAATCAATCAAAATATCAGTTTTCAAATCAGTTAAAAAAAAATCAGTATATCAACTTCCAAGAGCTTCCAAGTATCCACTATAAAAAACAAGCCTAAACTCCCAAACAATTCCTTAAAAAAATAATCTGCAAATTAAATGTTGCAAAGGTGTTAGCAAAACTTAAGGTTTAAAACACATTTTGGTTGACATAATTAACATGTTTGAGGAACAGCAGAAAAAATTAAATAGAGCAGAACATTCAAAAAAATTGCTTATATTTAGGTAGATAATAATACCACTATAACAATAAAAATTGGTAATTTTAGAAAAAAAGTGAGAGAATTATTATAGATAAAAATAGTTTTCCCTCAAATAAGAGCAATTCAAATAAAATTGATTGTCTCACATCTTTTTTTTTTTATATTTTCTTTTTTGAGATAAAAAAAAAAAGCATTATGTTTATTTGCTTTTTTAAAAGATTTTTTTTTATATATTATAATTTGAATAAAAAAGGTTTATTTAACCACTAAGAAAGATTGTTAAAAATTTAAGTGTAAAAGTTCAGAACCAAAATTGCATGTTTTAATTATGAAATTAAAAAACAATATTTTCAAGATGTATACATTCCAGTATTTTTATTATAGCTGTGTGTTCTTCAGGAGTATTAAACATACTTTTGAAAGATAAATAAAAGAGAAATAGTTTTAGAGTAGATTTTTAACTTAATTAAGAATTGAAAAATTATTATACAAGATTTGATTTTTAAACATTAAAACTGAAGTGTAATATTCATATCCCACAGATTAATTTGGTAAAAATAATTATGGAAATAAATAACCAGATACAAAAAACAAAGCTAAAGGTAATGAATACAAGAAACTGTTATAAACAAATGAAAAATCAAAAAGTAGATTTTAAAGTACATTTGTGTTTAACTGTGGAATCAATATCCTCAAACAATTGCCCACTATTTATTCACTTTTATCAAATGACATGCTGTCTTTTTTTTTAAAAACGGATACAAAGTGACACTGTAGCAAAATTTATAAATAATACTGATTTAAACAGATTTACATTTAAAAGATTCCAAGACATAATCCTAGAAAAATAACCTTACAGACAATCAAAAAATCAAAACAACAAAACTAAGTTTAATGAAAAAAACCTGCGACATTAAATACAACAAAAAGTTATTTAACTCTAAAAAAAGAATCTTACAGATCAATTTTTCAATAAAAGGGCAAATAACAGCATGAAAATATTCTTAAAAAGTCATAATCTTGCTATCAATGAAATGTAACAAAATTTAAAAAAATACTTTGACCTGTACAAAAAGATGCCTTTCACAAAACCATTGGCAAAAAATACATACAGTATTGGACAAAACATTTGCAACCAACATCGAACAATGCTAAAAAGTGTTCCTAATTTTACATGTCTTAAAAATGAAACGAACTGTACTACCACAGCAAACAGTTCAGGAGTCTGGAGTCATAGCATGCCATGACATGACATAATTAAAGTAAGTATCCAGAAATTTCCAGAAGCATGCAGAAGCTTCCAGAAGTTTCCAGAAGAAGCATCCAGTAGCATCCAGAAGTATCCAGAAACATTCAGAAGCATCCAGACGCATCCAGAAGCTTCCAGAAGCATCGAAAAGAAGCATCTAGAATCTTCCAGAACAGGTTCACACAGGTTCATTTTACTATATAAGAAACATGTAAATCGACATGTAATTTAGTCAGTATATGGAAGTCAATCAGTCAGTATTATCAAGACAGTTTATCGAAGTGAGTTTTATCAAAGTGTTTTATCGAAGAACATCAATACAAAAAGTGAAATACAACAAGTGTTTCTTTACATCAATACAGTCCACATCCAACCAAGACGTTGTGTTCCACAGAGCATTATTGTATCATCACAAGTATAATGTAACACGGTAAGCCTTGAGAAGCGTGATTATTTATTTTTATTATTTTTATGACTTCAAGTGGAAAAACGGCTCCCGACAGTCTCGGATTGGAACTAAGAAAGAAAATTATTTGCGATTACGTAAGTAAAATGTCACAAAAAAAGTATTTGTGATAAATATCGTGTGATAAAATGGACCGTATCAAGACTATGTTCCAAATATCGTTCTACGGGGAAGTTAGCAGCAGATAACAAAGGTGGAAGACCGCGTTCCTACAATTCTAGAGAGGATTCTATGATCGTCAGATCCGCCAAGAAGGATCCCTGGATATCATCAGTCGAGATACAAAAACAATTAGAGCTGCCTGTATCGGACCGAACAATCAGACGTGCTGTTGAAGCCGGATTTTCTCGATGCCCTGAAATTGCTGATTCCACTAAAAAACCATAAGAAAAGACTCCTGTTTGCTACATCTCATATTGACTGGAATGTGCAGAAATGGCAAACTGTCCTGTTCAGTGATGAATCGAAGTTCAACATCATTGGGAGCGATGGCATTTGCCGTGTACGTCGACCGGCCGGAAAACGCCACGTTTTACGTTACTGCCATAAGACCGTGAAGCATGGTGGAGGCGATGTAATGGTCTGGGGGTGTTTTTCTGCTAATGGTCTAAGTTCAATACATCGAAACGATGGAATAATGGACCGTTTCATGTATAAAAATATCCTGAAAGATGTTATGTTTCCTCATGCTGAACGGAATATGCCAATAAAATAAGTTTTTCAGCAAGACAACAATCCGAAACACACTGCCAAAGTAGTCAAGCAGTGGTTTCAAGACAACCACCTATCGGTGATGGATTGGCCGCCTCAATCTCCGGATCTCAACCCTATCGAGAACCTGTGGGAGATTGTCAACCGCAGAATTAATCGTGAAGGTGTTCGTAATAAGGATCAACTGTTTGAACAAATCCAAAAAGCCTGGGCAGCGATTCCACAAAGTTTCATTGATCACCTGATCGAATCTATGCCTCAAAGATGCAAGGCTGTGATCGACAACAAAAGATTCGCCACGAAATATTGATAGCGAAATACAGCTTGGTCAACATTTTGTCGAGTTGCACTTGTTTTGTCCAGAAGGAAATCAACTTTTTTAAATATTTTTGATTAGTTTATTAATTTTCGTGTACAAATAATGAACTTTGTGAGGAATAAAACTTGAAGAACTTTGTCTCTAAACAGTTACATAGTTATTTCTCTAAATTGAAAAAATGCAGCACTTTTACATAAAGAAACTAAATAAGCATTATTTGGTTGCACTCGTTTTGTCCGATACTGTAAAAACTTGTAATACATTGTAAATACATTGTTACCTGTTTTAACAAATCATGAAAAATTTAAAAATAAATGTCAAAAAAATAAATAAAATCTGAATTAGATTTAAAATAAGCCGTTTTTTATTCATAAAACTTTTAACAGCATCAAAACAATAAGAAACAAACAAGATGCAGAATAAATAACTCTAGGTTAGGGCAGAATAGAATAGATTCCTCATATGTTCATGTTTCTATTTTGCACAGTAAAAGGTTTAATCAAATGACAAGTAACATGAAAATGAATTTTAGTAGATGGCACAAAAGGTGCTAGCTAGATGGCACAAAAGGCGCTATAATGGGCACTGCTCTAGCTAGCGCTAGAGCAGTGCCCATTATAGAATTTACCGAGAAGAGAAAGTGAAGCAACATTACGACGATGTGACATTGTTAAAGGTTGGCTGCAAGAGCAAGTCCAACAATGTGTATTTGCACCTTGTCTAAAAAAGAAAGAGCATCATTCAATGATCTGCTTCAGATATGGCAACATTATTCAATACAAGGATGGAAATTTATAGAAATAGAATATAGAATCCGGAGTAAGAAAGTAGGGAGCACAATTAAGAGATGCAACCTTAGCAGATGCTAATTTTTATAACAGATTTGATATATGGTTTTCAAGAAAGATCAGAAATAAGAGTTAAACCTAGAAGACAAAGAGTAGATGACTGATCGAGTACATTACCACTCATAAGTATAGGAAAATCTAGCAAAAAATTCTTGTAACAAGGCCTGTATATGATATCAGTCAGAAGACTGTACAGAAAGTTCTGTACAAGACTGCACAGAAAACTCAGAAAATTAGAACAAAAATATAAAATTATCTACAGAATTGTTTTAAAATATTTTTTATTCTTTATATATCATTTAAGCTGCTCGTTAATTTTAAATAAAAAATACTAATTTTTTATATTTATTATTTATCTAAAATAGTTGAGATTGCACAATTAATTTTTTAGAATGCACAATCAATACTTAGAATTGCACAACCAAACTTAGTGCTCATATGCACAACTGAACTTAAGGCTTATTATTCAAATAAAAGTCAATTTTAAAAAAACAACCTTTTTTAATGATCCAGATCTTCGACGAACTTCGACCCATTCTTCAGCCGACTTTTTGTTTTTCATAAAATTAGGTATGAGTTCATCTTTGACCTTTTCAGTATTTTTTATATCTGTAAAATTTAAAAATATCTGTATTTAAGTAAATATTTTAAAGCCTATTAAATAAAAGGAGTTTTAATTAATTAAGATTTTTTTAGCTTTAAATAAAACGGTTTAAGAATTTCGATAAATAAAAAATAAAATAAAAATAAAAATAGAGGCTTTAAATTTTTCTTTAATAAGGACTATAATAATATAATAGTGTATAAGATCCATATTAAACTGGACTATATAAAGACTATATATATTCAATTTGTGGTTATAAATATTTTTTTCTATCTATATATTTCTTTAAAGATTTTAATTACAGTGTGATTATATGTAACCTCTACAAAGCCTTCACTAAAAGGTTTTTATATAAACGTGTAGAATGTTTGGTATCAAAATTAAGATATTGAATTAAATCAAATAATATCTTTTAATATTTATGACATAATAAAATCTAACCAAGTTATGTTGTACACTAAAATCTCTAATATATAAAGAGTTGTAATTACCTTCTTTCAGTGCAATAGGAACATTTTTTGTGGGTAGATCATTTTTGGTGGGTGTTTTTGGATCAGGTGATAATTTCTCTATAGCAACATCTAAAAGTAAACATTACAAAATAATAGAGATATTTAAACCTTTTACTGCAGATACATGGTACAAATCCTTACTTTGAAACACCAGTAATTTCAAAATGCAACTTATAGAAGTTTATGGTAGTCAATACTTTAAAAATAGAAATAAACAGTTATGGGAAGAAAGTTAGGAAGCATTGAAACTCCAATGACATAAAAGCCATTTTAACAAAAACTCGGATGGTGACATGTGAAATGTTATTTTGGAAACTGATATTTTTATTCTTATGCCACAAAAAATTCTTATAAAAAAACTCTTGCAAAGAATAATGTATTGTAAAGTTAAGCGGCTTTTTATAATATTACAGCTTGATTTTTATAACAGTTTTTTAATATAATTAATACAAGGGTACCACATTCCCTAAAAATATCGTAAAATTAAAATTTTTTTCTAAATCCATAAAGTTATATCAGATAAAAATTCGTCATCGCATAATCAATCAAATTAGATATCTATTAGATATAGTTCAAGATATTTATCTAAACAGTTTAGTAATTTTGCATCAATCAAATAATTTTTTGTGAGATATGGAAAATGCAGTTTTGAGACTGTTTTTTGTAATTTTTTGCATTTTAAACTCCTTTTCAAGTGTTTTAACTACTATATATTTTTATTTAACTACTATATATTTTTATTCATAATTAAAAACAATAAATTAGTTAGTTGACTTGATTTATTATTCTCCTAACTTTATGCAGTATAAATAAAAGTGTGAGCAACAAATAATATTGATTTAGTGATGATGTTTAACAATAATGCAAAAACATAAAATCCATAAAAGAAAAAATGTTAAGGAGATACAAAAGAACTTACTTGAATAAAAATTATTTTATTGTAATTAAAAAATTACAAAAAAGCTGAAGTTAAATTACAAACTAACTTTTAATTTCAATAAAATAATCTTAAGGGAGTAATAATAAAAGAAGTCAAAAAACGTGATACACACATGATTACATTTTTTACACCTTACACCTACACCTTAGAGTAGCTCTAGAAGTGTGTGTGTTTGACTAGGAGTGTCATAAAGTATCTTTCATTTTGTCATTTATTAATTCTTCAAGTTTTTACTTATATCATTAAAATTAAAAATATGAACATTTAAGTTACCAAATTAACAATATTACCAAGTGTAGGACTAACAATAGGCCACTTCTCTGGCTGAAACTTTGCTTTAACAGAATGACCATCACAGTTCACCTCTGTACTTAAACTTAATGCCTACATAAAAATATTTTTTTAAGATTTAATTAGACAAAAATAGATATAAAAATTGCATTGCAAAATATTAAATTTTAATATGTATAAACAAAATGATTAAAAAAATAAACAAATATATTTATATAAAAAAGCAAATAAAAAAAAAGAGTAAAAATAATAAAATAAAACAATGTTCTTTGCGGAAGAAACAAAATGTCATTAGTATACATTTTGGGATATATATTCATCCCTAGATTTACATAAAAGGGTTAAATATATATCCCTCGGAATTACGGTTGGCATACATTGACTTTGTTTCTACGTTTTATGGTAATCCCTTTGTGTCAAATTTTTTTGTGGACCTTTAACAATTTGAAGTCAGCAATTTATTGCGGACCTCATTTTGCCTAATTCCGAGGGTTGTGTGTGTGTGTGTGTGTATATATCAGGAATGTGGAGTCCCAAAAGTACTCTGGCTTTATAACTCTATCTTTTTATAGTCTCTGGTGCAGGGTTGCATGGTTTTAACCAAATGGTTTAAACCATTGGTTTAAACCATGGTTTAAACCAATTAAAAAAATGTTGGTTTAAACCAAATTAATGTTTTTTTAAAAAATGATTTGAACTTACAACAGGAAACTAAAAGAGGGTTATGTTCACAAATAAAACTAATCTTCAATAAAGATGATTTTTTTTGAATCCATGAGTTTTGTTTTTGTTTTTTCATAGAATAGATTCCTCAGTGTTATTATAGAACAAAGCAGTAATAAATTAGTAATAACACTTATTTATCTGTTTTCTTCTACACGCAGTTTCTCCTTCAATAGGTTCATCAAGAAGCATTGCTTCCTGATGAACTTATTTCATCAGGAATTTTTCTTAACAATTTTTATATATATATATATATATATATATATATATATATATATATATATATATATATATATATATTATATATATATATATATATAGATTTATATGTTTAGCAAAAGTATAAGTAGTTATAACATAATTTATTGATACCACAAAAATGTCTCAAAAAACTGGGCGCAAATGTGATATGATTTGGTTAAAATATACCCGAGTGACTGTTCCAGAAAGAAAGGGGTGTAGAGCAGTTTGTAATGCGTGTAGAAAAGAAATGGAAGGTCAAATTCAAAGGATGCATGAACATATAAAAAAGTGCAAGCAATCACAACCCCATGAAATTATGGATTCAATTGAAGATCAACAACTTCTTGAAGGTAATTAAATGAGTGCATTGTTATTTTAAATTTTATACTTTCCCTAAATTGTAAACATATATATTTAGAATAATTCAATAAACTGCAATTTCATTTTAAAGGTAACTCACCATCAACATCACAACAACAAATGAAAAGGTTCCAGCCCAATTCAACATCAGCTGTTAAATATTTGAAAATTGATAAGTTTTTCACACGAACAAGCCTCAAAGAGAAAGATTTATTTGATCTGCAACTTGGTAGATTTATATACAGTACAAACTCTAGCTTCAGAACAGTTGAACACAAAGAATTTAAAAAATTTATCAATATGCTTCATCCAGGATACACTCTACCTAATAGAACTCAAATTGGAGGAGAAATATTAGATAGGGTTTACACAGAAGAAATTGAAAAATGTAATGTATTGAATTGGAAAATTGTAGCCATGTCTTTAGATGGCTGGAGTAATGTACATAATGAACCAATAGTTTGTATCTCTGTAATTACAGATAAAATTAACATTTTAGTAGAAACAATCAACACTTCTGGTCATTCACATACTGGTGAATATCTTACACAATTAGCAAAAGAAGCAATAAATTCTGTAAGACGTAAATTTGGATGCACAGTAAAAAGCTTTGTGACTGACAATGCAGCTAATATGAAATCAATGAGACAAGAACTGTCATCTGAAAAAGATATCATAAATTATGGGTGTGCTGCTCATATGCTGAATCTTTTAGCAAATGATCTTAACATTGAAAATGTGAGCAAGCATGTTACACAAATAATAAAATATATAAGAAATAATCATCAAGCTGGAGCAATTTATAAATTAAGTGGAGGAACAAAATTGCCACTTCCTACTGAAACTCGCTGGAATTCTGTATGTGATTCACTTGAAAAATATGTCAACAACTGGAGCATCATTTTCACAATGTTTGAAAAGAATAAAGAATTGGATCCTATGATTGGTAAAAAAGTAAGTGATATACAGATAAAGCGAAACGCAGAGGATTTATTAAAAATATTAAAACCAATTGCAGTAGCTCTAGATACTTTGCAAAGTGATCAAGCAAAAATAAGTGACAGTGTTGAAATTTTTAAAGATTTGATGAACAGTTTATCATTTTTATCAAACGAAAAAAAAAAAAAAATTGAATCTAGATACCATCAGACTGTCAGTGATGCTCATTTACTGCCAAACACACTAGATCCTAGATATTTTGGATCTAATCTTTCTGAAAATGAAAATGAAGCTGCCATGAATTTCGCAGATAAAGAGTTCAAGAACTTGTTACCAATAATATTCAAATTAAAAGCCAAATCTGCTCCATTCGATAAAAGCTATTTGTATAGTGAATCTGTTTTAAAAAATGTGTCACCAATAGAATGGTGGAAATCTCTTAAAATTGTGGATTGTAACATAGTGGATATTGAAGATTTATTAAATGCACCAGCTTCTAGTGCTGGAATCGAAAGAATTTTTTCAACTTTTGGCCTTGTTCATTCTAAGTTAAGAAACCAATTGGGGGTAGAAAAAGCAGCAAAGCTTGTATTTATATGTAGAACATTAAATAATGATGTATTGAATAATTTTGATGAAATATAACATTAATATTGATAAAGAATATAGTTTACTCACATAAAATGCGTTATGCTTTTTTTTAATTTAAAAGGGTAACTAAATACGGCATTTTTTAATAAAAACCTAATTTAAACCAAAAAAACCATGGTTTTTTTGGGTTTTTTTTCAAAAAACCTATGGTTTTTGGTTTTTTTCAAAAAAACCGGTTTTTTTGCAACCCTGCTCTGGTGTCCAGAAGCTCTAAACATGTTGGTTGATTAATGATCTGCTATAAGAAAAAAATGTATGATATTTAATGAATTAGAACTTATTGTTTTAAAGACCGAAGTCCTGCAGACCCGAAGTTCTTGCCGTCATTATACCTAAGGACTACAGGTTCAAAAATTGATTGTTCTTCTGACCTAGAAGTCTTGATTTTTTCCCCATTAGTAGCCCATAAGCTTTTTTATATTTTTAAAGCTCCTGGATACCAAAAACTAGAAAGAAGTAACTTTTTTGTGACTTTCAAATCCGGAGTCTTCTTTGGGACTCCGCATCCCTGATATATATATATATATATATATATATATATATATATATATATATATATATATATATATATATATATATATATATATATATATATATATATATATATATATATATATATAGACACGAATTTACATATACATAAGAATTTATATATATATATATAAGAATTTATATATATATATATATATATATATATATATATATATATATATATATATATATATATATATGAAATATCACTTTAATAAGTATTAAGTAATTATGCAATCATAAAAAAAAAAAAAAGCAAAAAAAATAGATTTATTATTGCATTTTTGAGAGTTGTTGAGGTAAAAAAGTTCGTAGTTGGAGATTTTTAAAAAATGTTTAGACATTTTCGAATAAACTTCATAAGTTCAAATAATAAGTCTAAGAATTTCATTAAAAAACAATTTAAAAAAACCGCAAAAAGATAACTAAAATGAAGAAGTAAAGAACTTTAGTTGTGTTAAGAGACAATTTAAATTTTATATTTTAAAAAACTTTTCAAAAATAAATTATAATTTTTAATACACAATATTTTTATAGTTCCGCTTTCAACTTAAAAAGTATGACTTAATCAAAGTGAAAATAATAGATACATGCTTATTTAAAACTTTAATCAATTTTTTTTTAATGAACATTAATAAAAAAATTTAACTTAAATTTAAATAACATAAAACAAAAACAATTTTAAAAGTATAGAACTCGATCAATCAAGTTTTATTTACCAGTCTTTTTTAACAATTACTTGCTTTGGTTTGTGATTTTTAAAGTTTTTTTAAATTTTTTAAATTTCAATTAAAAATAAATAAAAGTGAGAAAAATTAAAAATATTAATAAATTTAAGTTTTTCAAGATTTCTAAAGTAAAGCTTTTAGTGTGATTTTTAAACTTTTCAAAGTAGAAAAAAATGTTTCACAAGAAGAGTAACAGGAACTTTTTAAACCCTGTTATAAAAATCTAGGGATAAATATATATATATATATATATATATATATATATATATATATATATATATATATATATATATATATATATATATATATATATATATATATATATATATATATGTATATGTATATGTATATGTATATGTATATGTATATGTATGTATATATATATATATATATATATATATATATATATATATATATATATATATATATATATATATATATATATATATATATATATACATGTTGAAATATTTTAACAAATTTAACTAAATTTGTTAAACTCTTAAAATAGAGTTAATAAATTTGGTTAAATCCAGGGCTCAATTTAATTTTTTATAAAGTCCCAGACAAAATGTCTAATTAAAACTTGATTAGGTCGGACAGTGTCCGATCAAATTTTCAAAATATAATTTTTATGGTTTTATGGAACCAAGTTATGCAATCAAAATAATTGTCATGTTATTCAGTTTATTTAACGTTAGTCTAGTGAAATTGTAGTTTCTTTCCTTAATATTTAGAATACTTCATCGAAGATTATAGTTTTTTAATAAAATAGTTTCAATTTAATATTGTACATTTTTTTAGATAGACTTTTAGATAATTTCACGCTGTAACTAACAACGCTTATTTGATAACGGCTGTTTTGAAGTTTTAACAATTTATATGCAATTAAAAAAAGTGCTATGAATAACTTTTAATCAATGATCTTTTTTAAAGTTTTTTATTTTACGCAAAGACTTTAAATAAATTCAAATCAAAAATTAATTATAATGATTGTTTAAAAATAAACGCATTATGTGTAAATTAAATGTTATATTTAAATTTTTTTAATTAGGTATGCATTTTTGATGAAAAATTTAAACATTTGTAACTATTTTTCCATGTTGTTCTAAAATACTTTTAAAATAATATTTTTTTAAGTTACTTTAAATTATGAATAAGTTAAATAAAATCTTCCCAAGATTGTAAAACTGTTTTATTTTATTTTTTGTTTCTATTTTAACAAAGAAATGTTTAAAAGTTTTTTATTAAACTTGACACTAATTAAACCATGAAACGATTATAAATTACGATTTTAAAAAGACAACGTTATTTTTTTAAACAATTTTTTTGTGCCACTTTTTGAAAAAATGTTTATACAAATTCAAAATATTACATTTTTTTTTCTTTTCATTAGGAAATAAATTTATTCATTTATTAAACAATTAATGGAAATAATTTGTAAAAGGGTTTTGCGTAATCAAACGTTTTAAAAGATCAGTTTTAAAGTAATTTTTTTCAAATGCAATTAAAATCGTAACAAAAGTAATTTCTGCTTCAAGTTTTTTTAGTTTTATTTTTTCTTCATAAGGAATTGTTTTGCTTATTCTTTAGTTTTTTAATTTTTATTACAAGTTTAAGTTTAGGATATCGTTTCTTTTTTCAGCGCATTTCTGAAACATTTAAGTCATTAAAATATCTAAACAGTCGTCAGCAATGGTCATCGATCGCACGCCATTCCTGTCCAAACTTTATTTTTTA